>NC_134593.1:57036772-57051772 GCF_037038515.1 Microtus pennsylvanicus
ATTCCTTTCTCTTTCAATAACGAACATTATAAGATACATAAGCTGGCAGTTCATTACAGTTTCACTTACATTCCCTTCCTTCCCAGGGTTGTGAAACATTTTTCACGTGCCTTGTGATGATTTCTAAGTCTTCTTAGGAAAAATGTCTGTTCAGCTCCTTAGTCTGTTTTTCAGTAGTCCACGTTATGAGCAGGCTATTTGCCTTCTCCTGCTGGAGATCCTCTATTAACTGGGCTGTTTACCCTTTACCAGATACTGTCAGAAAATAGTTTATTTCAATCCATTGGTTGTCTCTTTGCTCTGCTGATCATGGCTTTTTCAATTGAATGAACTGCTGCATGTGTTATTCCCCGTTCTTTTGTATATGTGGGCAGGGCTGGTGTGCACACTGGCCACTTTCACATCATTGCGTCACATGAGAGAACCACTCCAGGGATGAAAGCTTCACTGTGGCTCATGGCCCAGAAGTTTCAGTGCATCACAGTGGAGAAGGTCGAGCAGGGCCTCTCAGGTCACCTGGGAGCATTGGATGGGGCTGATGGCAGCAGGACATGTGGCCCACACTGCTGACAGCTCAGAGCCAGGAAGGAAGAAGGCATCCAGGAGCAGAGGTCAGGACATTCTAAATGTTCTACCATCTCTTGAAATGTTGCCACTCACTAGGAAGCAAGTTCTTGGAGCGTGAGCTCCTGGAGGACTATTAAGATGCCTTAATGGTGTTTATTAGCTTTTTGGTACTGTGATAAAATACCAAGAGATTTGTTTGGGCTTGAGGTTTAGGAGGTTTCAATCTATGGCCAACTGGCTCCAGTGCTTCTTAGTCAGGCCAGACAGTATGGTGGGAGAAAACGGTGCTTAACATGTCATGTTATTTCATGACAGAAGAAAGGGAAGGAGAGAAAGTCTAGGGGAGGGGCAGAGAGAGAGATTGATAGAGGAGCAAGGGAAGGGAACACAGAGGTAGAAAAAGAGGGAGGGAGAGAGACAAGGGGAGAGAGATGGGGACAGGGAAAGAAAGAGAGGAAGAGAAGAATGGAAGGGAGAAGGGAAGAGATAATGAGAGATAGAAGGAAAGTCTAATTGTATCAACTAGGTCCCATATCCAGCTTTAATCAGTTATCAATGCTCCAAAAATTATGAATCAATCAACAAATTAACTCACTGAAAGGCCATTTCAACTTAACTTTAATCCTTTTATCTTTTAACTTTTATAGTGGCATTGACAGTGATTTATGAACCATCGTTCTACTCTGGCCATCTGAATTTGATGATGTTCTTATCTTTTTATTAAGTTTTGAATTTCTTGTTATTTATTAGCATTCTTTCATTTTTAAGATTCTAGTGATGATAAATACCTCCACATCTGTTTGTCTGAGAACACATCTCTTGTTCGCGTTTTGAAGCCCAGCTGTGTGGGAATTGCTTTCTGTCAGGTTTGGCTTTTGTTCATTTAACACTGACTATGTTGTTACACTCCCCCTTATCCCAGGAGGTTTTGCTGAGAAATACCTAATAAGTATTTGAGAATCCCTTGTAAGAAGCCTTTGCTCAGGCTGAAGTGAGTTCACAGGACTGGTTTGGGAGCCAGCTTATCATCTAAGAGATTTCCATGGGCTGGCCTGGTTCTGAGGCTCACTGAAAGAGGTCTGACAACGGTTTTCACTGGTCTACCCTCAAATTAAGGGTGTAAGCCTCTAAGCTTTGCCATGCAGGTTGGGACAGGCATGATCCAGGTCATGTGAGGTAGTCTTTGCTGTCTCTTTAACGCAACTTTACTTTTTTCTCTATTGTACCCAACTACTCACTCAGATTTAGATCTTATATTTTTGTCAATGGGTCAATGTTCAAACTGATGTTTTTTTTTTTATGAAGGATCAGTGTGAAAATCTATTCTACAATCTTGATGACCTCATTTAGAAGGTTGTTTTCAAATATATCAGGAGACTACACATACTACATGGTAGTTCTAGTTACAGCATATCTCTCAAATGCTATTTTCATTCTTTGAAAGGTTTATTCATTTGTCAAATACACACACACACACACACACACACTCACACACTGATCATATTCACCTATTTCCTTTCAGCTTCTCCTATTTCTCCTCCCTTTCAACTTAATTACAAAACCAAGTTGAGTGTTGCCTCCTAGTAGTGCATTCATGTCAAAGAATTTTATTGAACGCAACAGAGTTTTGTAGCCATTTTCTTTAGTTTGTTTAGGTTGCGAAATTTGCAGTTGAGAAGTCACCACTTTACTTTTTATGACTTTATCTTTCTGCATTCAATAGTTTAATTCTTTAATATAGGGGAGCTTTATTTCACTAGCTTTTTACTGTAAAGTAGTCATATAGAAAAGTCAAAATAAATTCTGAATTTTTTCTCTTGCCCTTTTTCCCTAGCCTCTCTTTTGAATAATAAAATTAGTGCCCTAGCAACACCTAGTGGTGATCACTGACGGTTTTGAGTGTAATTATAAAATCACAAACTTAAAATTTTCTGATATTTCTATTCATATTAAATATCACTTTTGGTGCCCCAGTTGATTCATCTGTTGATAGTGAGAGCTCCTGAGATCAGCTGTTGCCTCTCTTTGACATGTCCCCAAAAATCATATATATGTCCTCATGAGATATGTATGTCAGATTCATCTTGAATCTTTTCTTTCCTACCACAGACCAAGTATCATCTATTTCTTTAACAATCCCTCGTGTGTGTGTGTGTGTGTGTGTGTGTGTGTCTGCTAGGAGTGACTTTTTAGACTCAATACCCCTCATTTAAGTATATTTATCCTTTACATATAAGACACCAACTGAATAAATGATCAAGTGTCAAGATGCGTTTGCCAGTGGGGTTACTGGAATGTCTTATAATGATCAACATCTGGCTATTCCAACGGTGGCTGTCTGAATGCTGGAGATGTTGAGAATCAAGCCCAAGAATTTGGAAACTTCAATGGTCTCACTGTGATGCTAAAATCTTGGGAGATTCCTGGAAGATGTCTGGTCTAGAATGCAAGATTAGAAGACCAGCGCCTCTGACATTGGTGACAAATAGCACGGGCAGTAATGGGATACAAGCACCATGCAGCTGGAAGAGAACACAGACATACCCCAGCATGGCCTTCCTAGGACATTTTCCATGTCTGAGTTACCTGAGTTACCAATGGAATTTGCTATCCACTCTCATGGAGGGGTTATAATTATTATAATTCACACTCATCCTTGGGGCTGAAAAAGGACTTGTCACGTGATTAAACAGTGCTGGCTATCAAGGTCTGTACCATGGGGATCTTGCAGGAGCAGGTTACATATTGAAAACCCTGGAAATGCTTGCCCACAGCCATGACCAGTGTGCACATGCTTCCCGTCTCTTGCTCTGACATGCAGTGTTCCTGCCCATGTAAGACACAATTAGGGTCAGCAAAGAGAGTATTTCAAAAAAAGAAAAAGGGCAGTGTCCCCTCTCCTTCCTCACTTACAAGGAGAAATGAGACCATGCGGTAATAAATACTAGGCCTGCAAATTTCCATCCTAACAAAAAAAAATGGAGAGGGGTAAATATTCCCTGGCCCATTTTATTGCTGAATTCAAATAATTCGGTATCCAGCTGTTGGGCTTATAGAACCCATCTCTTCCAAACTAAATACCTTTGAAATTTTTGTTGTAATAGGAGCGGCAGGGCTGCGTCCCCGCACCCTGCCGCCCACATGGCTAGCTTATGCCCCGAAATAATTACACGGAAACTGTATTCTTTTAAACACTGCTTGGCCCATTAGTTTCAGCCTCTTATTGGCTAGCTCTTACATATTAATCTAACCCATTTCTAATAATCTGTGTAGCCCACGAGGTGGCTTACCAGGGAAGATCTTAACCTGCGTCTGTCTGGAGTGGGAGAATCATGGCGACTCCTTGACTCAGCTTCTTTCTCCCAGCATTCTGTTCTGTTTACTCTGCCTACCTAATTTTATGTCCTATTAAAGGGCCAAGGCAGTCTCTTTATTTAACCAATGAAAGCAACAGATTAGAAAGAAATCACTCCCACATCAAATTTGTCTTTAGATTGCTTTCAGTTCTTACAAACCTTTATCTCTTGATCCAAGTCCCTATGTTCTTAGTTCTCTAAAATGTTCCACACCAAAGCTGCACAGCTCCTCAGGTTGAAGAGGTATTCTTTTCTAAACTCTTCATCATCATTAGGATAGCTTCTGGCAAATTCATCTTTAATCGATTCCCAGTTTAATTTTGTAATATTTGAGATCTCATTTTTCTTGGAAATTTAGTCTTTATTATTTTCCAATAATACAACTCTGGAATATTATTCATTTTAAAAACGATTCTATACTGCTGATTATCACACTTATGTAAATGAGTCTTACATCTGCATAGTCTTTCAAAGAGAAGAATGCTGCTAAATTATTAAATCTTTTGTTAAAAATGCTTCAAAATCCTGTTTTTATTTATCAGATACTTTAGTTGAAACACTTTCTTAGACAAAAGTATCTCTTATGAAGAAGGCATTGAGTTCTCCTTTTATCTATGCATTAAGTGGTTTATGCATTTTTTTATTCCTTTAATTTTAGGTGCCAATGATTTACCTCTTGGGCATTTTCCATGAATAAGATTCATAAAATGAGCAATATGTATCACTCAACTCTTTTTATAAAAGTGGATAACCTGATCAAAAATTATTATAAGATAATGATTGAAGTATAAGTCAGCTTTCTATTACTCTAATGAAATACCTGACATGAGTTATTTATGAAATGGGAGGTTTATTTATCTCGGAAATATAAAAATTAAAAGTCAAAGATCAGGAAGTCCCATGGCTTTCGCTTCTGCCAAAGGTGGCTAATCTGAGTGGTTTGTGTCTGCTCACCTCATGAACCAGAATGGAGAGAAAGCCAAGGTACATCTTACAATCCTTTTGGAAGGCAGCCTTCAATAACCCTCTTACAAAGCTCTACCTTCCGATGGTCCACAACACCCCCTACTCCCTCCACTCTTGAGACCTACTCCTTTACCTTTGAGGGACATACAAACAAAACAACAGCAGTATGTAGGTGTGGCATAGCAGGGACAAATACACATAACAGAGCCAAACACCTGTCTGTTGAAAACACCATTTTATAGCCTAATGTCGAAAACTTAGACCTATAAAATTAGACATTCTAAATGTTACCTTTTCTTTATTCTTAAGAATGTCATATAGTTCACAATGAAACCTGGCCATATGCACCCCTTATTTCCCTCCTCCAACTCACCATAAACTCCCTGGCAATATTCTCCCCCCATGACTTCAGCTCTTCTCTTTCTCTGCCCTCTAAAATATGACAGCCTACTAAGTTCAATTAGTGCAGTCTATACCTGCATGGGTGTAAGGTTATCCATCCAGTGGAGCATGGGAAATCTAAGAGTGGTTTCACATTCTGAAGGGAGATAAAAAGGAATGAATCTTTCTCCACCAAGGATTAACTGCTAATACCTCCTTAGTAAGGGGTGAGGCTGGAAAGCAGCTTCCACTCATGATGGATTTGGTGCTACACCAACCTTGTGCAGGTTTTGCATAGGTAACCACACTGGTGTGAACTTACGACTGCAGCGGCCATGTTGATTCCAGAATTTGCCTCCTCATCATCCAGCTCTTACATTCTGTCTTCTGAGCCTGGTGCTGGTTGGGATGCTGAGAGAAATGTCCATCTTTAGAACTGAGTGTGTGGTCTCTTAGTTTTACTGCTTCGACCAGTTGTGCATCATAGCAAAAAGAATATCTCAGGCAAAAGCTGAGAGGAGTCCAAGTCTATGCACATAACACAAATAAAAAGAAAGCAATTTGACAGACAGCATGGTCTTTAGAAAAATAGCAATAGCAGGCTCTAACCTATGGCCTACGACCGTACCAAGGGCTTTGGCTAGGTTTACAGAGCCATGAAATGCTTTCTTATAGCACAGGCTTCAAATGCAAGTACAATATTATTGCAGTTGACTATTTTATTTCTGGAAATATCCAATATGTAAGAATTCTTATTGAATTTTACTATACTCTCACAAAGGTTTTATGATTCTAATTTAGTTTAAAAGAAGAGTTAAATATTGTAAATAAATATATAAATAATATTTAAATATTAAACAACCTTATTTTGTACTAAATTAGAAATATAAGACCTAAATCACCTGCAGCCACGTTAGAGTATGATTTCTGCCAGGTTTAGACACAGATCAGGTCATATACACAAACTCACAGAAACACACACAACATCTTATAGTAAACATCACGTACTGATTTTCTTGAATGTACAGATGACACAGACACAAATGAGTGAAATAGGTCTCTACCAAGTGTTGTACATTGATTTTTGCAAGTGTATACTGACGTGGAAGTTGCTAAATCTGTGAATACTAGAATCTGTGAAAGTTTTTATTTATATTACCTTAAAGTCTATTGAATATTGGTTGACAAATAATGCTTCGAAATTTCTTTTGGCAATAGAATACCTATGCACTGTGTGTATTTAAATTCATATCAATGCTAGTGCAAATGGATCTACAGCTCTACAAGGGTGATACTAATAGTATAGTTATCTCAACATGAGGAAGCACAGTTAAATGGGACTAAAATTGTTGCAATTAGATATGATGAGTATCAGAAATGTAAACATGGTATGTTTTCTCTCATTGTGAATATAGATTTCATAGAACATCTTTGGAAAACAGGACTTACAGGATTGAAGACAGGTGGGACTGAGGTAGCAGGTACTTGTATGACATTATGTGATGCTGTGTAATAATGATAATACTAAAGATCTCTGGGCATATGATACTTCATCTGAGATGAGACTTGAAGCTGAGGAGGACCCCACTGCTGATACAGAGAAATGTATCTCACACAGAGAGACCAGCAGGTATCAAGGCTGGAGGAAGACACCCTGGTATGGTTAAGTAATGGAGAAAACACCTGCAGGCCTGAATGTGAGAAATGAGGATGAGGTGCTAAATGAGATTCAGAGTGGTGGTCAGAGGAGTCAGTGCAGAAAGCAACAGGGCAAGGCAATTGAGATAAACGTAAGGCGTTACTTCTCTGAGCCTCAGGGACTGCATTGTGGAGACTTCTGTGTGAAAGACTAAGAACACAGAAGTGGATACACCAAATGACTGCAGAGAAATCAGTTTTGAGGGTTTGAGTATTCAAAGAAAATCAGAGAGAGAGAGAGAGAGAGAGAGAGAGAGAGAGAGAGAGAGAGAGAGAGAGAGAGAGAGAGAAGTAAGAGAGACAGAGACACAGACAGACAGACAGAGGCAGACAGAAAGATAAAGACTCTGACATTTTTCAAATAATAAGGGACAGCCTGGGACTCAGGGATGGAACACATCCACAGCTGAGGTGGGTGGTGTAAGATGCTTGGAACTGAAAGACCCCCCATGTCTGAAGTTGTGCTGGACACTTCCACACCATCAGAAGTTCTACAGCCACACTTACTTGAAAACTTTAGCTGGGAGCCACCCAAGTGGGTCATTCTTAATAATGTACATCATGGTTGTGCATCTACCCAAGGCCACTCTCCCAGTCCATGGGCCCCAGCTCTTCCCCCTGCTCTAAGGATTGCTACAATGGCTGCTTATTCACCTCGCTTTCCGTGTTTGAAAACTGACCGAGTTTATCTCTCTTTATGACAACTGTCTTGAATCATGCTCTCACTGGTCCACCTAACCCAGGTGAGAAAATCTGATCCCTACACAGTGCTCTAACCCTTAGATAAATCCACATACAGAGTAGGCCATGTCGATAAGTCTCTTTTCCTGCCTAAAAGTTAAAACAACGACCTTTGTATCACTGTTAAAATACAAACTCAGGAACTAGGTGAAAGTACTGCTTAAAATGCCCGCACGTTCAGCAAGCCTTCTTCATTCCCGCTAATTCCACCACACAGCTGTAGGAGAGACAAGAGTCTCCATGGCTGCTGTGTCAGTTACGGGTAGCAAATGGGACATAATACTTACTGAATGTCTCTGGGGCTACAGATACTCCAGGATCTAGGAATGCAGTGATGGTTTCAGTTTAACACAAGGAGAATGAGTACAAACTACAACTTGTAAACTGACTTCTAACATAGACGAACAATAGGAGCAGCAGCTGGTGAGCTCCCTCCTCTTGCTCTGCACGTGGAAGGAATATGGCCCAGCTTCTAGCAGCCTAACTCGAGGGATGCAGCACCCCTGCCATATACACCTATGCTGATCCAGAAATGGAAGCTCTGCTCCAAGTTGAATGAATTCAAATTTCTTCCTTGGAACAGGGTTTCAGTTCTTTCAAATGTTCTCAATCTAATGCCATATTCACAACATCCACTAGCTGGTCACCATGGTAATTATAGGACCACAGTTTCTGCCTTGAAGCTCTTCAATGATGGCAGCAACCTCCAAGAAAGCTTTAACATGCCCCATTAACTCTGCCCAGTATGTCTAAGAGACGATCTCTGTATACAGAACCATCCCAGAGTCACCCTTTTCTACAGTCATGGATGTTTCTGGAGTGTGCTAATTTCTTTCTGAGGACCATGCCTCAGCCCTCTCAAAGCTTTCATTCTAACACCACAACATACTCCAATGGCCTTTGAAAACCCAATGAATCAGAGAATAGATGAGAAAAACAACTCTACACTGTAGAAGTGAAATATAATTCCTAGGCAGGAGTAGCTAGCTGGTTGAGTAATAGTGAATGAACAGTAAGCTAGCCATGACTTCAGCAGCTTAAAAATTATTTCCTAAGATTCTGTAAATGAAGAGTGGGGGGTGGAAGAAAAAATGTTATTGAGAGATCCACCTTAAGGCTTACTGAGAAGTTCAAACATGAATTTGAATAAAGACTTTTGCTGCAAGGGGAAATAAGGCAAGAGACAGGTGGAGGAAGTTGCCTATCATCTGATGTTCAACTTATTTAGAGAGTTCTCAGAATTTGGGGGGCCAACTCAAGGCTTCAGTGTTATATCATAGACCCATTTTGTATTTCAACTTGGGTCCCATACCTGTATATGTCATTATGTTTACAAAAATACATAATATAAAAATCCTAAATCTGAAGTACTTGTGGGCCCCAAGCATCTCAAATAAGAGATTCTCAATACAGCGATACTAAAATCAATCCCCGATTTAAATATGGAGACAGTTCATGGGCTTCATGTATTTTAGAGTGTCCCTCCTGAGCTTTTCTTTTCTTTTTTTTTTTTTGGATTTTTCGAGACAGGGTTTCTCCGTAGCTTTTGGTTCTTGTCCTGGAACTAGCTCTTGTAGACCAGGCTGGCCTCAAACTCACAGAGATCCGCCTGCCTCTGCCTCCCGAGTGCTGGGATTAAAGGTGTCGCCACTACCGCCCGGTTTTTTCTGAGCCTTTCAAATGCTGATAAAAGCTTGCCATTGGCTCTTTCTCTAGATGAGCATGACAGATACATCAGCCTTTTTAGAGAGACAAGAAGAGAAAGCCTCCAACTAGATAACCAATCACCTTAGCACATTCCAAAGTTTACTGAAGAATTCCCTGGTGGTGATCATGGCAACATCTTGATTGGTTCATTGATGGAATTCTCAGAATCTTAATTTCTAAACTGAGTAGTGACGATAATATAGTCACAATAATATGTACTTCTCCTGTCACTTTAAAATATATATTATTTTTGCAAGTGCTGGCATAAGGATAATATCGTTATTTAGTGGGAATCAGCAAGAATCAAAATGGCAAAAAATTAGTTTCCTTATAAATGTGAAATGAAACAGTTGGTGAAGGTGATTGCAAAGGTCCCTTCTTGCTTCCTTAAGATGATTCAACTCGAAGACTCCATGCTGTATATAAACAAGATCATTAATTTGAATTCATGGTATTTATTTTAAACCATGTATTTTATCAGGCTTCTGCATTTTGTATTACGTTATTTCTATATGCACCATTATTGTTATGGTTGAACAATGGAGTAATTTTAGTTTACCAAATGGTCTGGACTCTTGTGATTAAATGTAGTATATAAACATAGATGGGTTGTTATTGCCTGTGACTACTTTGAATGTATGAGCAACTCAGCACACAGTCTTAATCAGAATATAGATTTCACTAAATGGTTTTGACATCTTACTTCACCCTAATGCTGTAGACATTCTGAATTAATAACTGCAATAAACATGGTCAACCTATTATATGGGTCAGTTACAAATGTAATGAATATATTGTAAAACACATTTTAATGTGAAGATCTCAGTTTTCAACTGATTGGTATTCTTTTTCTCCTATTTCCTGGAGAGAGGGAGATATTAAATCTGCTTTCATAAATAAATAAATAAATATTACACATATAGTATATATACATATGTATATATATGTATATGTATATATATATATAATCAGAAAGTGTAGAAATGAATTTAAACATGCTGTCCTCAATCTAATTTTAGGTATCTCCACTATGGTTTTGGTTGTTTTATTTCAAAGCAACAAATAAGACACATTTGGAAACAAATATGTATGACAAAATATCTAATATAGGAGAAAATTAAAATCTTTAACTAAATCGCCAGTCTTCTCCATTATATACCAAAAGTTTTACACCCATTGTCATGTTGAATTTAGCACTCCTGGACTTAAAATATACTGTAAACATAAATCCACTATACTCTGTGAATATTTCTTATGTCTTATATTTTCTTACACACAGCACAGTTTCCTATCTTTTATAACATTATTTGTTATCTTGGTGCCTGAAATACCCTTTCTGGCCCTCTTGAAATTGGACCATCTTCCTCGTTTTTGTAAACTTGGCACGAGATTATCTCCTCCCAGAACCTTTATGTAAACCCTCCCTCAAGCGAGCTCAGGGTCTTCCCTAGATGTTCTTTGTGTTTAATAATGGTGAGTGCAGTAGCTAGCATTTATTGAACACTTAATGCTGATATTTTAAGAGCTAGACCTGGATTTATTTATTTTGATTTTTATTCTTATCACTGACATCCATGTCAGACAGCTGTGGCTTTTTATATTCTTTTAAGACGACAGAGAGAAAGCATATAACTTGTCTGATTTATATCACTTACGCACAGAAGAACCCATGACAAACTCTTTACTTCCTGTAGCTGCACCAGTTCATCAGTTATTTTTAGTTTTGGCCAGGGGTCAGGGTTTCACTATGTAGCCTGCCTGGCCTAGAACTTGCCATGTAGACAATGCTGGCTTTGAACTTTGAGAGATCTGCCTTTCTCTGCCTCCTGTGTGCGGGGGATAAAGAGGTACACAATCGTACCAAGCTTTGAGCTCCATTCTAAGGAAGTGACTGATCAATGTACGTGTCTGTCTTCCTATCACAACTTCTCTCACAAAAGAAAATCATAGTGGGTAGAAAGGCAATACTAAAATTCACAGAAAAGTACGTTAGGGTACATGATGTTTTAATATATATTTTTAATTAAGTATGCATCGTTTCCCCTTCCCTTCCCTGCCTCCAATATTTCCCATTCACTAGGCATTGTTTTCTCTTGAAATATGCCTAACTATATAAATACAGCCTTATTCATCCATTTAGTATAGCTTGTGTGTGAATATGTTTTCAAGACTGACCATTTGGTATTGGATAACCTATTATGGGGCTTATCCCTGGGAACAGCTACTTCTCTGCTGTCCAGCGTTCCATAGTTACCTGTAGGTCTTTGTCTGTGAGCAGGGTCCCTGAGATTTCCCCTGTCCATGTTATCATATCTACTGGTATTGTCCTCCTTTGGGTCTTGTTGAGGCATCATGTGTGTAGCTTCCCTCTCTTTTAGGAGACAGTCTCACAGCAGACTTCCTGGGCCTCTGGCTCTTAAAATTGTTCTTTCCCCTCTTTCACAATGTTCCCTAAGCCTTAGATCCTGAAGTTGTGCTGTATATGTTTCATCTGAGGCTGGCGACCCCACAATCACTGTTCTCTCTTTTTTGACCAGCTGTGGTAACACTCTCGATCCCTCTTCTGTAATGATTGGCATCTATTGCAAAAAAAGAAGCTTATTGGATCGGAAGATATAAGGATAAGTATTTTTAAATGCAATAAGTAATTATGCCAATTTAGAAAATTGATAGTGGTCAGGTGTTCTCTATCCCTGGGTACTTGGCTGGGCTTTCAGCATCAGCATGGTTTCCCTCTTACTAAGTAGGTGTTAATTTCAATTAGGGAGCTGTTAGCTACCACGAAAGTATAAATGCCACTGTGGTACCCTTGGGTTTTATCATGTCATGTTAGTCGTGTTAGTCATTGCTGTGGTTCATAGGTATTATATCTGGGTGGGACTATTGCTTGCTTCCTTCACTTGGCTGCTTGTATAGTACCTTTCAGTACAATGAAAGCTAGTCCTCAAGGAAGAGGCTGTCAAGACAGATTCAGCTAACATTCTTCAGATCTTGTGAGGGAACATGATTTTAAGAACTGTGTATTGCAGTTGCTGATGGAAGCTTATTTGATGAGATCACTAATTACAGGGTTGTTTGATATTTTTGTTTTGTTTCACTTTATTTTTTAATTTTTTAATAACAGTCACATATTATAACCCAGAATGGCTTAGAACTCCTGCTAATCCTCCTGACTCTGTTTTTTTCTAAGTTTGGAATTGCTTGCATTAATTCAGTATAATTTTGACAATAAAAATGAAAATTGAATTTGCCATCTTAAAGAACAACAAAAATATTAAGCAGTTGGAGGGCAAGTAGCAGTCAGGAAAAAGAAAAAAGTAAGCAGAGAAGCAAGGAGAAATGCCATGACTTCTAAGCAGGATAGGCAAAACAAAACAAGGATGGTCTGAAAACTAAAAGGCTGCAGAAATATCAGTATATGAGAATGTTAGGTTTTGAATAAGGGGTATTCCCTAGATCTCATGTTCTGAAGGCAAGCCTTTCTCCTCACTGGGAGGGTTGTTTGCTGAGTTCTAGAGGCATTAGGAGCAGACACCTAGCTGTTTAGGGAGATGCCACTTGTTCATTCCCAGCTGCCCAGATCATGAAATAATCACACAGAACCTATATATTATTTAAATCACCGCTTGACCAATCATTGAAGTGTATTTCTAGCTAGCTCTTATATCCTTAACTACCCCATCTCCATTAATCTGTGCGTCACCACGAGGTCATAGCCTACTAGCAAAGTTTTGGCGGGCTCCAACAAAGGCAGGTGTCTGTCCCTGGTGGTAGCTACATGGCTTCTCCTTGCCTCTGCCTACTCTCTCTATAGATCTCTTCCAGCCTGTCTTTACTTTGTTAAGCCACTGGCCAAAAGCAGCTTCTTTATTAACCAATGGCAACAGAACACGTTCACAGCATACATCACCTTCCACATCACAACTAGAGAAAGTAGGTCACTAGAGGTGTCTTTTTCAAGCTGTACTCTGTGCTTGGCCCCTTCTTCTCTTTCTGCTCCCTGCTCACCACGCCATGGGGGACTATGCTACTACACTATGTAATTATGAACCAGCCACAGGGTAGTGGAGCCAGACCACCACAAGCTGACACTTCCAACTACAAGCAAAATAAATAAGCAAAATAAATCTTTCTTCTGTTTAAACAGTTTTATTTTTTTTTCTTTACAAAAACTTGGTCACAGGCAGAACTGAATGAATTGACTGGGCAGATGGAAGAGGGCGTGATGAGTGATGGGAAAATGAACAGAAAGTAGGAGCAGAACACGTGGCTTCCATTCTCACGCATTTCACAAGTGAATGAAATTCTAGAAGGGAGTTGGAGGATTAATACAGTTGAAAGGACGAGATGCTGGTTGACATATAGCTAATATAAGCAAACAAGGAAATGTTAGTGAGGGGTGAGAAAGAGACACTGGCACATCAAAAGTTCAAGAAGAACATAACCGAGGAGCAGCAAAGGGAAGTTGAATCCATTCATGCTGTTTCACAAACTTCTCATATGTCAGGTACACAATTCAAGAATGATGTAGTGATCAAAACCAAAACAACAAACCCCTTAAATCTTAAATTCTGACTTGAAGAACACACAGAACAATATAACATAAACTCACACATTAAATGTTTTACAGAGACTAGTTCATTATAAGGGATGCTTAGAGGCTTAGGAACATGGTGGAGGAGATGCAAAGGGCATGGCGCGGAAGGTAGGTGAAACTCCACTTCTCTAGCACCGTATTTCCCAGCATCCTTATGTGCTCTCCAAATCCCAGTCCTTTTAGTGTCCAAGAGGCTTCACTCCATAGGCATCCCCAATGATTAAATCATCACCTATAACGGACTGCTTCAATCCGCAGCACCTCTCCCCTTGCTCAAGTTTAGGATGGGGTTGAAAGTTCCAACTCTCGAATCCCAGAATTGGTTCCCCCAGCAATGACTTTCCATCCAGAGGCTGTCAAGTACACTTTCTAAAGTCACTTGATTAATGTAGATTGAAGTATGATTGAAAGGATTGGTTATTTATAAGTAACATATTTATCTCTCTAAGGTGTTTTCAGGTCCAGGGAACAAAACAAAAACAAAATGTAACAACAAAAATGCCTTTTTTAACTCTTATCACTTAGAGAAATCCAAGAGTTTGGGGAATATTTTTACCAGGAATAAGACATAGGACAATATTTATACATATACGCTATCTATTTATAAATACTATACATAATTAGATGTGTTGCTTAATATAACATCCAATGGAAGGACAGAGAATATGGAGATAGGAACTACAACTTTTAAGATGGAGGCTTCAGAAATTTTATATGAATGTGATATTAGAAATGATAAAGGAGAAAATGAAATGCCTATTTGACTATTAAAATCAGAAGATTCTAGACCTTGCAAATGGTTTTGTGATGAAAGTGTGCCTAAGGTATTTTTTCTATCGCTTTCTGTGTCTTAAAGATTTAAGAAAGTTTTCTAATGTTGTAAGTCATACCAGGTTGTGAGCTGATGGAGCTTTACCCCATTGTGTTCAAATGACGCAGAAGCTCTTCTGGTCTGTAGATTTCTAGGTCTCTGGATATATTCCTTAG
>NC_134593.1:57356772-57499272 GCF_037038515.1 Microtus pennsylvanicus
TCTCAACCTTCCTAATGCTGTGACCCTTTAATACCTCATGTTATGGTGTCCCCCATCCAGAAAGATTTGTTGTTACTTTATAACTGTAATTTTACTACTGTTGTGAATTGTAATATAAATATCTGTGTTTTCTGATGACCTTAGGTGATCCCTGGGAAAGGGTCATTTGAGCTCAAAGGGTTCGAGATCGACAAGTTAAAGACCGCTGATTTTCATGATTCATGTCAACATCTAGTCTCAAATATAAATTGTACAAATAAAGGTGTTTTAATTAGAATAACAATATCTAACGATTTTTAACATCTCTTCCTATTTTGCTATTATTGTCACAGTTTTCTAAGGTTGTCTCCATATAGCTGTGCCTGTACTGGCTTAACTCTACTGTAGTAGATTAAATGTTTACTACCTTAACAAATTATGAGGTTTTGTTTGTTATTTTTTCCTTTATTTTGTTTGGTTTAGAGTACATCTCACTATGTAACCTTAACCGACTTTCACTCAGTACATTAACTGTACTTCACTCAGTACATTAGACTAGCCTGAAACTCATAGAGATTCCCTGCCTCCACTTTCTAAGTGCTAAGACCAAAGGCATGCACAACCATGTCCAGTCTCAAACAATGTTTCTTGAGTTTAACAACAGCATTTAATTTTTCAAGTGTATGGTACTGGATGATTATTCTACAATAATAATGTATCTTTTACCAATCAGCAGCCTTTTTCTAAGTCCAAGCCATTTTAAACAATGTCTTTTGGGGTACTTATTAAAAGAAAACTACATACACGCACATACACGCACACACACGCACACGCACACAAATATATATTAAGAATATAAAAATACTAGGGTTCATTTTAAGAAAATTAAACAATTTAAAATGCACAGCATAGCAAGTGAAAGTCCACCTACATTTTCAATGCACCTCTCTGTCACTCTTAACACTCTAGGTGATGCCCTCACAAGCATTTTAATGTGTATGTTACTGTATGAATAAGTACAGATTGCTTAGTGCTGTCACAGACCTGCTTTGTTCACTTAATGCCTTGTACTGAGCATGCGTGTATATATGCACACGTATGCACAAATCCACATCCACATAAGATCGCTATGGATAGGGGTTGGCTAGGACTCTCTAGGTCCATAAGGGTTCCAGGCCATTCTTGGACTTTTCTTTAGATAAGGCAGCAGCTTCGGGGAAAGAACTCTCTTCTCTCTACTCCACGAAGAGCATTTCCCATTTTTTAAAAATTATATTTTAAATAGGTTGGCACAGATTGCTAAAAGATGCTGTTGTTACTCTACAAAGACAAGATTCCATGGCTCAATGAATTTTCAATTTCACCTTCCTTCTTTATTTTTAATTAAGATAGGTTTTTTTGGTTCAATATATTCTTTTTTTTTCCAGACAGAGGAATTTAATGCAGAACCAATATCAGTGTTGCATTATAAGAATAGAGAGGAGCAGTCCAAGGTTTTCAGACAACCAACCTTAATATATCCAATAATCTTACAGGAATTGCCAATGGAAAAGACTCCGTTATAGCTAACTGAACTGTGTGGTTCAATATATTCTTTTAAAAAAATGTATGTGTGAGGTCAGAGAGCAACTTTCGGAAGTCTTTTTCTCTCTTTCCTCTTCCACGTGAGTTCTGGGGATGCAATGGGCGTCATGATGCCTGATGCCAAGCAGCTTTGCTGCTGAGACATCTCACTGACATACACAATATCGTCTTAGGACCTTTCAAGGGATCCTGTGACCCGAGGAGTCCAGCGACAAATGGTACTTGGAATAAATAAATCCTTAGAATTACAAGCCCGTAGAAGCTGAAAGGCTCTTAAAGGTTGTTATGAAGGCCTAGTCTCTCACAGATGAAGAAATTGAGGCTTGGCTATGGGAACACAACAGATAATGGGAGAATTAGAGCTAACTTTTAGCTCACACTTGAGGACTCTCTGAGGTTGTTGGCTCAATGCCCTTGTGCAAGTGCAAGATGTATTATTATTAATAAAGTAGTTCAGTAATAAAAAGTCAGTCATAATTGAATTTCTTTGCTATGAAAACCATCAAATAGCCCTGGAACACCTTTTACCCCATGTTTAAATCAGACTCATTTTAATGATAAATAATTTAAAAGCAAGTTTAAAAAAATAAAATCTTAAGTGCTATTAAAAATTGATTAGAAATGCATTATTCTCTCATTGACCCAGTTTAGATTGTTTTTAAATTTTTTTTGGTTAAACCTAATAAATTTGAGTAGATGTTTCAGATGGTTTGTAATCATTGGATCATCAGTCAATTAATCAGAACTTCATAAATATTGATTTCAGATTAAATTTAGTTTCCATTTCTGAAAAACCATTTTTTGGTCTGTTTTAAATTTATACAACCCACCTGGATTGTGCTTAAAACTAAGAAAACTCATAAAAATTATATTAAAAATTAATCAGAGGTACTGGTCCAGTTGCATGGGCATTATCTAAGGTAATGTCCTCATGTAGGTATTATGAACTAAAATATCACAAGTTGAAGGTAGAAAAAAAATGTTTCTTACTGCAGCAGAGGAATTGGGTGTTCTTCTACAGTATATTTGTGTTTTACTTATGAATACATTGATATATGTTGTCCACTTTCATTGCAAATCTTCATTCATGCCTTTGTTCATTTGGTGAATGCTTATTAGAAGTATGAAGGAAAGCTCATTCCAATAAAATTCATGGACATTACACTCGGTTGTCAAAGTTATCTGCATTGGCTTGGAGCAATATAAAGCCTGACTTCTTGGGTAACAATATAAAGTGTTCATCAAGTTCAGATGTAGACACGGCGATAATGGTTGCAGAATAAATAAGTGAAAGTAGTATTCATTTGTTCATTCCACCAATATTTAAATATTGTTATTGCTAGGCGCTTGTCTGAGGCTGGGTGTAAAACTGTGAATAGAACAAACAACATCCCTGGCTTCATTTAGTCACCGAACAAATATTTATTTATTGGTTATCAATAACGTCCCAATCAATGTACTAGAAATGAAGCATCTGTGAATCTGACAACTGAGTTCAGCATGTGGATTCCATCCGAAAGTAGCTTTAGCTTCAGTAGTTTCTCCTCTGGATACTCATATTGTCGTTTGCCCCTGGCCATTGTGACATAGCAGGCTATAATATTAAATATTTTAAAATGTTGCAAATTGGGTGATTGTTTTAAATTGTGTCATTTTTAAGAGAATATTTTATTTCCACCTAAGGCTAAATGTTGCTTCACAAGTGTTTGCTGAATGGTAGGAGATAAATGAAGGAAATATCACATCTGGGAATATTGTAGCAAGAACCACCAAGGTTGAGGAGGTTGCAGGATTTTCCAGAATATTATGAGGAACAGGAAACCACTGCTATCAACAATAAGTCAAACATGTGTGCATGCTTACTTCCTTCTTGCCTTCCCTTTGTGTGTGAACAGAAGTTCCAAGGTGATTCTCCCCATAGGAACCTCAAAGCCAAGCTACTATAGACAATGTTAATGTTTTTATACTGTTTCCTGAGGGTCCACAGATAATTAATTGCCTTCTCTTTGAGAACAGTTCTCCCAAAGAAGTGTCATGCACTTGACCATGGGATCCTCAGCAGTTCGCTGGAGTCTCGTAAAGTTGATTTTCCTAGAAACGGAGTTCCATTTCCTAGAACCGTGTGCGCAGTCACTGATTCTTCAGCAAGCTAGAACTGTCATCTAAATAGGACCCCCTAGCTCCAGTTCAGGATCCTCAACTGTTGATGGGCAGCCTTAAGTCCTCCCTTCCACCCCACATCAGTCCGTCTACTTGTGTAAACAGTTGGTGCATGTTAAACTGCAATGGAAAGCAGTGGGTGGAGAAGGCAGGACCTGCCTGTGCAAGATCTCCTGACCCCAGTTTTCCCATTTTTATTTTCTCATCCCCTAGCCCTCTCTTTCAGAAATCTCTCACTAAAGAATGACCTGCTGGTCAAGGTAAGGTTCTCAGTAGGTGGCTGTTTTGAGAGACTTAGGAGGCGTGGCCTTGCCCTAAGAAGAATGTCAATGGGGATGCCCTTCTGAGGTTTTAAAAGACCCGCACCATTTTAGGTTCTCCCTCTGCTTCCTGCTTGCAGTCAGAGATGCAATCCCTTAGCTCTCGGCTTCCATGTCTGCCACCTGTACTGTACCCCCACCCGTTAAAGAACTTAACCTTCTGAAATTATAAATGCAAGGTAAACTCTTCCTTCTCTAAGATGCCTTGGTTGTGGTGGTTTATTACAGCAGTACAAACCCTAAGACAACTCATGTCTTAGTTACTGTTCTATTGCCATAAGGAGACATTACCAAGCATTTTTTTAAAAAAATAAAGCATTTAATTGCAGACTTGCTTACAGTTTTAGGATGTTAACTTATGACTATCATGGCTGGAATCATGGTAGTGGGCAGACTGGCATTGTGCTGGAGGAACCAGATGACATAGACTTTTTAAATCTCAAAGTCCACTGCCAGTGACATAGCTCCTCCAACAAGGTCACACCCACTTCAATAAGGATATATTCCTAAATCCTTCCAAATTGTTCCACTAACTGCAGACTAAAAATTCAACCATACGAGCCTTTGGGGGTCATTCTCATCCAAACCACCACACCTAATTTGTGTTATGTTGACAAAAACCTAAGCAGCACAGCCACCAAATTTTAAAGCCATGGATGGATTAATCTAGTGATTCAACCAGAGGCCTCATGATACAGCGCCTACCTAAAACACCACCCACACAAGCATTGCTTTGGAACTGAGTCTTTAACACATGAGCTTTTTTTTTTTTTTTTTGGTTTTTCGAGACAGGGTTTCTCTGTGGCTTTCGAGCCTGTCCTGGAACTAGCTCTGTAGACCAGGCTGGTCTCGAACTCACAGAGATCCGCCTGCCTCTGCCTCTCGAGTGCTGGGATTAAAGGCGTGCGCCACCATCACCCGGCAACACATGAGCTTTTGAAGGTTACTCAAGAATAACAGTTTGGATACAAAGTTATGAGCTTTTGAAGGGAAACTTTGTATCCAAACTGTTATTCTTGAGTAACCATTATTTTGAAGCAAAAGAAAGTGAAGAGCATAGCTTTGGATACACATTTGGGGAACAAAGGTGTTTGGTTTTGATGTTAACTCTTTTCTTAGAAGTGTAACTCCTGCAGAGCTGCCAAGGTAACAGTGAGGTCCAGAGTGTATAGTATGTGTTTCTTTCAGCAGTTCTGAAGACTAACTGCCCAAGTCCCTATCTTATGTTCAGAAAACTGGGCTTCAGAGGAGTCCTGGTATCAGAAAGACATTAAGTGTTCTTAGTGAGCTCTCTGATTGTTGTTTATCCAATAGTCAGCTGTCAAGATGGTATAACATTTGTCTTCAACAATCTTGAATCAGTTGATGGAGTCTGGAGATATGTAGCTCAATGGTAGAATATTTGACTGGCATTCATAAAACCTTGAGTTCAATCTCCAGAAAAAATAAATAATAAACAACAAATTTATCAAATGAAGTATGATAATAAGGTAATATAGCCATGACAGCCAGCTCTTTAGGGAACACTCACTTTGGCTTACATTGTGCTATAGGATCATGAGAATATCCCTCTCAGGCTAGGGATTGGGTAAATTTTCCCATCTCTAAGAAGGATTGTCAGAATCTACTGTTGCAAACAAGGAAAGGGCTTTCAGAACCAGAAGGAAGGACTGCATGGGTAGAGAAACTGACTTGCCAAGAGGGTGCTTTCTGACATTAAAATACATGTCAAGGGAAAGAGAACTCTAGAAATTTTAGTTTAAATAACAGGAATGTAGACATATACAGGAGAGGGCATGCTCTTCTAGGTGGAGCAGATAGCTTATTCTGAATTATGGAAATAATAAAGTGTTAAGAAACACTCTATGGTTCACTTTAATTGGAGCGCACACTGGGTGAAGGTCAGAAGTAGAAAAGCTGGGAAGGTAGGCCAGGGCCAGCCGTGAAGGTCCTTCACTCTGCACTTTGCAGTACAAGCTTTATGGAGCCAATGAAAGTTTCCAAGTAAACAAGTATCCGTATCCAAAGACATACCTTATGGAGACTCTAACATAAAGCCATAGAATGAAAAAGCAGATTGTTATGTATGCATGTAGTGAGCTCACGGAACATAGTAAGTACTCAGGGTGGTGATGTGTGAGCATAAGAGAGGTAGATCTCCACAGGCAGGAGCAGTAGAAGATCTCCTGGCATAAGGATGACCTTGTCAACGCTTAGATGAATATCAGAGCGAGATCTTAGTAGACGGGAATAAGGTCGAAGATGAGTGAAGTCATGGCACTCATTCCTATGAGGTCCCTTTTCATTTTATGACTAAAAAGAGAGATGCTCTTAGGATTGCAAAGTGTATAAACAGGAGTATCTCCATGTGAACTTCAAGCCTCAGGAATCTCTAAAAGCAACCCAAGATGACAAAATACTGGGCAAATATACCTCTTGGACTGTAACCTAATCTCAGGGCAAGTTGTGGACTTGAAAAATACCACCACTTTGGGACCCGCAAAAACATGACTCTACTCTACAGAGAATACCAGGCTTTTAGCATCTTTCTGCAGCACTGAGGCTTGAGCAATCATCATTAGAGCAGCAGAGGCTAAATAAAAGAAAGCAGACTGGGTGGTTGGACAGACCACATAAGCTCAGCCTGAAGCAATGCAGAGCCCTTGTAAACAGCTGGGCAACAGCTGCAGCGGGTAGCTCCAGCTGGCATGCTGCTGTAGTCACAGACATGCTCAGTATCTGGAAAGTGATATTCAGTGTTCTGGGCTAAGCACAGGGGTGTTGGCCCTAGCACATTGGGCCTAAGAGAGACATAATTACACAGGCTTTTTTTCTCTGCTTGCAAACTAATTTTAAATGACTTTCCCCGGCAAGGGCAAATGGAAGCAGGTTCTCCTCAGTTCCTAAAGATGAGAAGGCCCGGATGTAGGGGTTAGGAGACCCTACTGCTCCTACATAGGTTCTGAGTTTGGTTCCCAGCATCAGTGTCAGGCATTTCTCAACAGCCAAGCGCTCCAGCTCTGCTGAGTTCTTCCTGTGTCCCTCAGCACTTCATTATTATGGATACATACACAGACATGCTTACACATATATAATTAAAACTAAATGTAAATCTTAAAAGAAAAGACTAGTAGGCTCCATTGTCAGTTTCTTGGCTCTTAAATCTCACTGTAATGCACCAAGCACCTTTCTTACAGGTGGTGGCCTTTAGTTTATAAATTGGAGTTTGAAGGAACTTCAGACATAATTACACAGGCACGTAATTATGTCGCATGGGAGCTGGGGATCTAAACTTAGTTCCTCTTACTTGCTCAGCAAGCACCATACTGACTGAGCCATCTCCCCAGCCCCAACAAGGCTCTTCTTAAAGTCCTCATATCCCTTGCAACAAGGTGACTTATTGGAGAAGCCAGGGGAGATCTGAATCGGAGCCACATGGTTATGGTCAGATTTCAGGGTGTTCTTACGCGTTGAATGCTTCAGGTCTGTTCACCCCTCACACGAAGCCTCAGAAGAAACAGTTTGCTTGTGGACTCATCATTTCATTCCTTAATTGAAACAAAAAGCCAAGGCTAGCTGAATTTTCAGAGATATACCTGAAATATCCTTTAAGAATGATATTTTATGATATTTTGAAAACTGTAGCTCTGACTTGGTTCCTATGTCAGAACCACCTACACAAAATAGATGTTTCCCACTGCACACTTACTGAATTTCTAGCTCCATCTTATCCATATGGAGACTCACATTTGAGAACCACAGGTATAAATGTCTTTCTTGAATCTTTTTCCAGTTTTGTTATATGGATGCTGACTTCTACTTTGGAGCTAAGGGGTCGCAGGAGGACAAAGTTCGTATTCAACCTCTCATGTTTTTATTATCAAGTTTATTTGTTTGTATTAAAAATATCAGGGAAACACAAACTCCTACCTTTGGGAAAGAAGGGGTTAACCTGCAAGATGCTAACTAGCTGGGTTGGATTATTACCTGCTCTAGGCAGGAATGCACCTAAGCCTGAGGGCTGCAGGCAATGGGGTCCCTAAGGGGTGCAGGGCATCTGTGGTCAGAGGCATTGTTTACTGCCTGCTCTGTGGGATTGAAAAGTGAATGTCATTTTATTGAAGTTAGGAGTGAAAGCAGAGTGGCAGAAGTCATTTCCTAGAGGTTTGAAATGATTGCACAGCTACAAAATGTGACAAAGAATGGCTTTAAATTTTTTTTTAAACAAGACGAAAACATTGCAATAATTGTTTCTGGTATCCAGAACATAAGCACACAATTTAAAGAGAGACTGCCATTACTCAGGAGGTAAGAAAAGGCAGGCAAGGAAGACATCTTCACCTACTATTTGAGTGTAAAACCATCCAAAGCAAACAGAACTTTCCAGCCATGCCAGACATACATTGCTGTTCCCCACCTTCTCGCCTCTATCCTGATTCTCTCTCAGCTCCCATCACCATCCCATTGCCTTTTCAAAGACGGACTTAAATACCAAGCGGTGCCTGGCTGCTACCACTCTTCACTTTCCGTGGTGTTTTCTTTGGGAACTTACTGCTTTTTCCACGGTTTGGGGGTGCAGCCTCACCTTACAATGCCAAGCATCATCTAACATTTGTCCTTGTTAGTCTCTGAATCTCGCACAGACTTTGCTATTATGTCCTAGGCATTCAGTAAATGTGATTCTTAACTGGGCAGTGGTCTTGTTCCTCAGCATTGAATTGGCAGTGCCTAGAGACACTTTGGGGGATTATAAGGCAAAGGGGTAGGGGTTGCTACTGGCCTCTGGTGAGTAGAGGTTGGAGACACAGGACAATCCCATTTCCAACCCTTGGGAGGAACAAGTAATTATACAATCCGAAATAACCTAATCTTAAAGCTAAGAAATCTCAGTTTAAGTTGTGTTATGACAAAGCATTTGCTGACCTTGAACATTTTACAAGCCGTTGCTTCTCAGAGAAACGTTTATATATACATAAACATTAAGAACGAGCTAGTAGTAACAAGTTGACTTTTGATGAGCGGGGGAAACGGTTAGGCTTCTAAGTGTGATCGATGTTGGGAATTAGAAGTTAAAAGCTTTTGTTCATGCAGAGTTCTACTGCAGGTTCACTCCAAAGTCTCCTGTACAGCTCTGTGAATTAGTTGCAGGTGAATTTTCGAAAGAGCAGACCTTCATATGGAAGATCAATCCCATGGGGGTTTAGAATGACTTCTCCTGGTCATTTATAAACGGAGCCAGGGAACTTGGTGAATTTTATGTACTAAATGTAGCCATACTCCCACATAAAACTGCAGGGGGAACTGTACTTACACAGGAGAGACACTGCTATGTAACTGCACGAGAACACAGCTTTCCGGCGACTTCCACTCACCTACTTAGACCGAAGAGGCTGTCAGTTAATTTAACAAACTACCCCCGTTCCCTGATCTTTGGGCCATAAAAATTGTTCATCTGCTCAGTCACAGGCCATTTAATTTTGGATGCATCGTTGCCAGTTGGTTGCAGTAATTAGCATTCCCTGTATTGAAGTGGCTTCCCTGAAGCTATGCTAAGTAGGGTTGCACTTTTGTGTGGAAACATAAGCTGGCTTGTGCAAATGAGCCTGGCCACCCATCTTAGGGACAGAAGCCCTAACTACCATCTTCTTGGCTCGGGGTGCCTTCCAGGCCCACCTGCAGATCTTATTTACTGATTATTAATGACGAACACTGTAGGCAGCTGCGAAAGGCACAGCACGGCAGCTCAAAGCTGAGACACGATGCTATCCTCGGTGGGACTGTAATTTTCTTGAATGACACCTGACTTCATTTTAATTTCTTTCTTTGCTCCAAATGCACTTGTGCTAGAGAAATGCAATAGAGAGTCAATGCGTTCCAGGTTTAATAGGCACACTTGCAACATTTGTGGGTGCATCTGTTAGTTTCCTGGCAGAGGCGATGCGTTTGGAGAGGAAATAGATGTGTGTGCTTGTTCCAGAGCTGGCACACGGCATGCAAGGCGATGATTCAGCAGAACCCCTGGAGAGATACCAGAGGACAAGGTTACCTGTGGTTTGCTTTTTTACTAGTCTACGGAGATCACATATTATATAGATTTAAATATCTAATTTGATTAAATAAGAGCTAATCTTCCAACAGCACCAGTCTTTATGCTTGGGAGATCTAGATTTTTTTATTCAGTTCAATTTAGAGGAACCCAGTATTCTGCATAAAAGTCTGAAAATGAATGGCCTCATTAGGAATGAAAACGGGATTAGTTATTTGAAACACCCACATCTGTATTTTAGTTTGTACATTTGTAGTTTTGGTTTCCTGGGAAACCGCCATGCAAGGCTTTGTAAGAAGGGTGCATCATATATTGCTTTATATCCGTGGAGATTTTATTTCCTTTTTTCCTAACACACAGAACATAGTATTTCACCAGTGGAATTCATTTTGCATGGTTAATTTCCAGATTAATAGGATGGGCACCTTGAACGTAATTAAAAAGAAGTTAGGTTGCTTTCTCTGATCTGACTGATGCTCATGCAAAAACGGCTCTAGCTCCCATTTGCTGCCTCCTTGTCTTTTATTGCACATCTCAATTGTTCAAGTGAATAAAAGCATCTTAAGTTAAAAATTTTCGAGGTGAGGAACTTATAAATTTTATGATGGATTAGCGATTTTGCTGTCCTATTCAATCACTATATTCTCTAAGCACAGTGAACTCTGTTAATTAAAAAATGATCTACGTAGTCTAGGTAAAATTAATCTTTATTTGCGTATGCTTTGAAATAAAATGAAGCAAACATTGCAAAGAAGGAGAAGAGCCAGTTTCAGCCTCTGTCAGATGTGCATGTACCTGGTGATTGTGGGTGACACGAGGAAGAAAAGCAACAAGCTTATTATCATTGCTATCGGACTTTCTATTTCTTTGCAGGCGTCCGCAAAGGCTCGGTTTTTATAAGAGTGAAGACAATACTAATAACCAATTAAGAACAATAAATGTCGGAGGACAAAAAGGAAAAGAAAAAGAACTGGATTCAATTCAAGTAATCTCTTGCGTCATTTGTTATTTAAAACAAACAAACAATAAACAGAAAGGAAGAAAATAAAAGAGAAAGAAATGGAAAAAGAATCCCCAGAATCCACAACAGAATAGCCACAGCAGGAGAAGAAACGAGAAAAAAAAATCACTTCAGAACCCCATTTTCAAAACCGCTTTTAACTAAATCGCAGGAGCTAAAGCAGGAAAGAAGTGAGACAACTTTTCATTGTCCTCGATGTATTTTGTTATGGTGTACTTTTCAAATCTTATCAGGATAGGAAGGCTGAGGTCTGCTTCCAATTGCCTGCTACTACTATTCTTCTTCCTTTTTTTTTTTAAAGTAACAAAACGCTCTTGCTTTTGATAGAGGGGGAAGAATGTAAATACTTGTCTAAGAGTATTGTGGTGAATGGCCTTTGGAAAGCTTTATTGACAAGCTCCACCTCAATTATAAATGAAGGGAAAGGCAAAGTGTTTGTCACAGTGTCTTTTTATTGGGGTCTCCCAGCAGGTTACTCTGGTCAATGTCCAGAATGAATCAAGAAAGGGAGGAATTCTGGCCACTAAAATGCTGCGCTCCAATTTATCATTCTCAATGGAGAAGAAAGCTGAGGGATAAGGATCTCTGGAGAAAGATGAAGGGAGGGAGGAAGAGAAAGGGAAGGAGAGAGAGAGAGAGAGAGAGAGAGAGAGAGAGAGAGAGAGAGAGAGAATCAGAGAGACCCGTGGAGAGAGAGAGACAAGAGACAGACACACATACACAGAGATACAGACAGACAGATGTTGTACATGCACTATAAATAGGGAGGGATTTCATAGCTGATGTCAAGAGACTTTTATTTTGGCAGAGAAGTCAGTAAGATATAAAAAAAGAAAACTCTGCTTTTATGTACCAGAGGTTTCTCTATTGTATGGAATGAGTATATTCATTTTACCCAGCCTCATCTATTATGACAATTCATACCTCTGGATGACATCATAACAAGGTATTCTAAAAATCCTGAAGCCAAATGTTAAGGATCTAGGGAGAGACCCAAAGGTAGGAGGCAGCCCACAGGCATGTGAGGGAGGCTTTAGGGTGGGGGAGGGGGTGACTCAGCGGCACTGCATACATGTATAAGACTGTCAGAGCAGTGGACTGATAAAAGATGGGAGAGCATTGGATGGAGAGACAGCATAATGGCTAAGTGCGCTGGCAGCATTTCCAGACAACTCGGGCTCAATTCCTAGCACCCACATGGATGCTCCTCCCCTTCTGCAACTCCAGTTCCAGGGGATATGATGCCCTCTTCTGGTCTCTGTGCTATAGAGACACACATGCAGGCAAAGCACCCATACACATAAAATAACAAATTTATTTAAAAATTTAAAAAGTGGGGAGTGGGTGAAATGAGGGTAGCAGTGGTAACATCCACATAGTGTGTGATTGCAAAGGTTCTTCACCATTGTCTAAGCATGGAGAACGAATTAATAAGAAGTTATTTTTTTTTCTCAAGAAAATACAGAACGGTGGCGAACTGCTTATTCATTCTTTGTATAGTGATATGGAGCACGCTGTTGACAGCAAGGAAGTGGACGAACGCTGTAAGGACACTTTCTCCTTTCCAAATTTCTTTGAGTCAATACCGTTGCACAGTTGGGGTGGGCAGGTGCAGGTGAACCTGCCTCTGTGCAGATTCTTCAGGACAGTGAGAGTCTCTCCATTTCTTCAGGACAGTGAGAGTCTCTCCATTTCTTCAGGACAGTGAGAGCCAACTCCAGTTCTTCAGGACAGTGAGAGTCAACTCCAGTTCTTCAAGACAGTGAGAGTCAACTCCAGTTCTTCAGGACAGTGAGAGTCAACTCCAGTTCTTTAGGACAATGAGAGTCAACTCCAGAAGTTATCCTGGAAGCCAATCAATTTTTCCACCATTCTGGCTATAATCGACCCCCCTTTATTCACCTTCTGCTTTCTGTAGTTTCATTTACCAGTTGTCAACCTCAATCTGAAAATATTAGTATTTAATCTCAACTCTAGAAATCACACTCACACAACTTTTGACTATATTATACTTTTAGTTATTTATTATTGTTTTTTAATTTCTTGCTGAGTCTAATTTGTAAGTTGGACTTTATCAGGGGTATGTTTAGTAAGCTTTCCCGGTGGACTATCTTTGGACCTTCAATCTGCAAATAACAACCTGAAGGCTTAATATTAACTATGGAAACTTAGCCTTAGCTTAGGCGTGTCTCAACTAGCTTTTATCACTTAAATGAACCCATTTATATTAATCTGTATAATAATTCTTCCTAGTTCCAGTAGGGCTGAACTGTAAAGGTTAAGATCTTGAAAGTGACTGGACATTGGTGCTTCATTCAGAAGTAGGACACTGGCTAGCAGATGAGTCCTTGTTCTAAAAGTTTAGCCAAACATGATAATCATGACTATTCATTGATTCACTGTTCTTTGTCAGGCGCTTTGTTACACTTACTATACTCAGCTTGACCATTTCACAGTGCACACGCTGCCATCTCCACTGATGAAGGAATAAACAAAGGCTTGCAAAAACTTATCCATGTAACTGACTAGTTCACCAAAACCCAGCTGCAGAGGGATTTAAGTTCAGCCCTGACCACAAAGGCCAGCTGTGTCCTTTTAGCTTGCTCACCTAGACTTTGAGGTTTCCCAAAGGAATATAAATAAAGAAATAAACGTAGCATAGATAAAGAGACTGACTCATGGTTTCTAGTCCTGCAAAGAATGATCATTTCAGGAAAAGACTGTATGTATATTCCCAACAGCAGAGAAGATATTTAAAAACAGAAAAACAAAGATATGTTAGAAAAAAAACCCATCTTGTTTCCATGGAAATGTATACGGTTTTATGAAATCCATTACAGTGCCATTATGTTTTACCTTTTACTGCAGATGGCCTCTGATAAGAGTGGCTTTAGGTGTGGTCCTAGGCAGTACAGCAGTACTGAATGGTGATGGAGGAAGGACCCTGATACCCAATAACCTAGGTTAGAATCTGCTATCAAGCTCTACGGAAGCCTCTTTCTCTGTGTTGTCAGATATGAGGTTTGAGGTGCAAATGAGAGATATACTACTATTTCTAAAGAAATCATTTCAGATGAAAAAAAACCAGTCTCAACAAGGATGGGATGGAAAGAGTTTGGGGAAATTACGAACAAAAAGCAATGGACTTTTACTCCTGTTTGAGATAAAGGCAACAAGAAAAATGATTTGTTCATAAGATAAAATTTAATAAAACCAATGAGGAAAAGAAGGTGAGGGATGATAGAATAAGGACACGGGAGAGAACACGGCTGGTAGCCAAATGTTCCCTATCCTCATTAAAGGCAAAGGGGCCAGTGGCTAAAATAGCAGCAGGAAGGTGATCAATCAGAAGAAAGAGCACACAGTGACAATGAGGCTTCTGAAATATTGGAGCTAAGAGTAAGAAGCCCCATTTTGACTCCTTACCTTCATTAATTCTTGGCTGTTGACCAATATGAATGATGGAATTCATTTTTCCAACTCTCTCATAGCTACTTAGAGCGGAAGTCAAGTGCTGGGTCAGGTCCCCTCTTCTGGTCACTTTGCATTTTTCACTCTGATAAGATACTTTTTAGAATTTCTTTTTCAAATCAATCTACAAGATTGAAATAGCTAACTTTCTTCTAAGTTTGAAATGACAAATGTAGTATATTGGAGGAGGGGTTGTCCTACCTAGTTCCCAAGCTGGCCTTCAGACAGGGTAGTGATACTACATCTATAGACGTACAGACTAATGCCCACTACCTATGACTGTTACATATATCAAGGAGTGTTTAACTCAAGAGTGCAGGAAATGACTCTAGGTTGGAGATGACTATGAGCTTGTGACAAGATCCCCCAAGTCAAACACAGAGTATGGTAGTCTAATATTTCACTTTTTTCTCAAGCTCGTTAAAGAAACATTGGCTTTCTTACTATACATATGCAGCCTCCTTGATACACACTAGGGAATGATGCTGTTATATATAGCATATATATAAGGATGACATGTATATAAGGATTGTTGGAAAAACAAGACTACCATTAGCACATTTTGAAACATGATCCTACCAGGTACTTTATCCTGACGGCAAGCTGGCAGGGGAGGTGGAACGTTCTCAGGTTTATAGATGAGGGATCTGAGAATCAAGAGATTAACTCAAGAGATTGAATGACCTGCCTAAAATCACAGTGTTGGAAGAGGAGCCTGTAACCAACCCAAAGTCATCTAGTTCCAAGTCTTGTTCTGTTTTGCAGATGGAGTTTTAAAAATTGAATGTGTGGTGGAACCTGGGACCTTGTTAAACAAAGGATGCTGATTCCTTGACTTTAGGGTACAGTCTGCAGTTCTACACTTCCAAAATCTTTCCAGGTCTGCTGTGGTCCTTAGTTCCCAAGCCACAAACACTCTTTTTCTTGTTGGCAAATACAGATCTTAAGTAGCTTTGTTCTTAAAATATGGGTCATCCAAGTGTGCCTTTGAAAACTCCTTTTATCAGTTAGATATATCTTTATCTACTTATGATTCCATAACAATTTTTATCATAATGAAATGTTGGATTTTGTTAAGTAATTTTTCTTCATGAATTGATACAAATATGCCATTAATGTGGAATGTATTGGCTTTTCAGACATTGAATTAACCTCGAGTAATAGTCATTGAAAATATTAAAATATTACTGTTTTGTCTCACAATTTTAGATGTGATAAAAGTGGACTTTTGTAGAACATTCAGCAGATGAAAATGTAAATAAAAATAACCAAGTTCTCATTGCCCAGTGATATTCTTAATATATTGATGAATATCCATTTAGCTTTCAAAAGGCTATTATAAACATTATAAAGGGTTAAGATGGAAATAAGGCACATATATAAGATGCATCCTTTTGTGTGGTTTTCTTCATGAGCATTTAAAGTTACTAAATATTACAGGCACATGCACTTTATGTAGCATTGCAGTTCCTCTGGTCTATAATGTCGATTGACAAGCTTGGGTTTCTTTGGGTGTTTGTTGTTTATATTTAAAACAGTAGTGAGTTTCTTCAGGCATGCCTTGTAACTACATCTTAAACAAATTATTTTAGATCCATTATCAGAAATAAAATTATAGGCTCTTAGTATATCAATATTATAATAAATGTATTTCTTCATTGTGTGTGTGCGTATGTGTGTGTGTATGTGTGTGTGTAGACACACATGTTCTGGAGTTCTAGGAAGGTCAGCTGACAACTCTTAGAAGCTGGTTCTCTCCTGCCACCTTGTGGGATCCAGAGGTTGAACTCAGGTCATCAGGCCTGTGTGCAAGCTCCTTCACCCACTGGACCATCCTGCCAGCTGGCATTTAAAACTTCCTGGTGTCCAAGGACTTTTGAATAGCATCATATGTTCATTGTTGTCAAGGTTTTAGTAAGGTTCTTTTAAATGTTTACTGTTTTGGTGTTGGACACATGTGAGCCATGTGGTACATACAAAGGATGTTACATACTTCAGGGAGTTAGTGCTCCTTGTCCATTATCCAGAATGGGCTTTGAAGATCAAGTTCAGAGAGTCAGGTTCACGTATGGCAAGCATCTTTACCTTCTGAAAGCCTGAAAGGCCCCATTTCTGTCGTATTTTAAATTGACATAATTTTTAGAGCATCCCTAGGTTTCGAGGAAAATTGAGTGGAAAGTAGAGAAGGTTCCCATAACCCCACTGTCTCTATCACACTCTCCCCTATTGATATCCCACACCATAGGGGTATTTGATCTATGAACTTGTATTGGTGAATCATTTATATTAGGGCTCATTCTTGCGTATCCTATGAATTTTGTCAAAACTTATATTCTATAATATGCTTTAAACTACACTTATTTTAGGTATAGCAATACATTTTGCACATTTATCCTATAATAGAATGATTTGGTATAGTTTAAAACAGAAGAAAGGGGGTATGTTTTACATTTAAAAAATAATTTTTTAAAAAAATGTTTTCTAATTGGGTAAGTGCAACAGTTGTGCTCAGTGACTAGTCCAGTCTGTCTCCTACTGCTCTCATGGTCAATGGAGTTCAGAAGAAAGCTTGACCTTCACAATCACTGCCACAAGGGAAGAACACATTTGGGTTATTTTGGAGGAAAAACATGGTTCTTGCTGCCTCAGTACAAAGAATGTTGAATTCACATATCCACTATAAAAAAAAAGAAATGACAGAGCTGAAACTAGAACAAGAGACTTCATATCCTGCCTCTTTCTCACATCCTTTCGCCTGTGCTCCACCCCTTGTTACCACCTTATATTACTCTCTGCTGGTCTCTTCTCCAGACTTTAGATTTCACTCTCACTTACCCTGCTTACACATATATTATAGGTGAAGATCCCACAGGAAGGAAGGCATGTGTGTGATTTATTTCATTTAAGTTTGGGTCACCTCACTTAATATTTTGTTTTCCAGGCCTGTCCTTTTTTCCTACAAACTTCACAGATGAGTAGTATTTCATTTTGTATCTGTACCCCATTTTTATTATCCATTAGTCTCTTGTTGGACACGTACCCTGGTTGTGTTTCCTTGCTATTGGGAATATGCAGCAATAGGAATGGATGTGCAAATGTATCTGAGCTGAGATGTGGAGTTCCTTAGGTATATGGTCAAGAATGTTATAGCTGGGTCACATAGTAGCTCAATTTTTAATTTTTTTGGAAACCCCTAACTAATATCCATAATGGCTGTATTGATTTTCACTTCTACTAGCCTTGAATAAGCGTTCCTCTTTGCCCATGCCATCTCCAACATCTACCGGAAAATATTTTATGAACTCAGATGTCTTATTTTTTAAACTTAATATTTTCACTTAATTTAGGAAATGGCTCCTCCTGTTCCTCTTCCTCTGAGACAAGGTGTTGCTATGTGGTGCAGGGGTCCTCAATCTTGAGGATCCTATTGTCTCAACATGTGGAGTACTGATTACGGGAAGGTGACATGATGCTCACCTAGAAAAGTCTTATGCCCTCCGTTGTGGTGTATATATTTCTTTAAATTGTCCATGTTCCCAAGAATCTCCTCTTTATGGTATTTATGGTACTGGGGTGTTCCTTCTTTATGTAATCTTTTTGTTTGTAAATTTAATTGTGGAGTTGGTAGTATACCACATTTTCATTCGGTGACATACTGCTTTACTGAAATGCTTTCGTTGGTTCAATGGGTTTTCTACTGCCTTCAGAAGATTTTTCTGAACGATTGTTTTCTGATTTCAGTGACAATACTTCAGATTCTTTTAGTCTATCCCTCTCAACACCAAAAAGGGGCGGAATTTCAAGCCATTTACCTGCTTTTTCCAAGTATGGCTTAGGATTCTTTTGTGCAGGACACCTAGACCACAAAAACCAATCCAAACCAGCTGTGGAGATCTCTAGGTTTTGTTCCTGTATTCATCAGCAGCTCCAGAAAAAACTGCTTCTCCCCAAGATCAGGTGTGTCTACTGTTTCAAGTTGCAGAAGCACAGATCTCTCCTAGGATTAGGAGTACCTCAAACACAAACAAACACACACACACACACACACACACACACACACACACACACACACACATTCCTTTGGCATTATGACTAAGTGAGCCAATGCAAAGTTCTGGATTCTGAAAATAAGAGATTAAATCCTTGTTCCGTTACTTTTTAATTCTTTGACCCAATGTAAATTATTTACCTTTTGTTTCACAGTTTTTCAGATTTAAATGGGGGAGTAGTCAAGAGGCCTTCCTAATAATTCAGTGCCTTAAGTAGGTAAATAAATGTTACAAATATATATATATATATTTTACTGAAACCTTGACAACAATGAACATATGATGCTATTCAAAAGTCCTTGGACACCAGGAAGTTTTAAATGCCAGCTGGCAGGATGGTCCAGTGGGTGAAGGAGCTTGCACACAGGCCTGATGATATATATATATATATATTTAGGTGCCACATATTAATATGTATAATATCCATGTATATAATGTCTAAACAAGTTTATGGCATAGGACAAGTTATGATTATTGAGGCAGCCCTGTCTTCATTGTTTTTAATTGAGTTTCTTTGACCATTTAGCAGAAAAATGTCCTCAGTTACCAGCATAAGTTCTCATTTTTGACTTTAGCACTTACATGGATTTTCCATTAAAATTCTTCATGTATTTTAATACACTTAAAACTATACACATACTTTGGGATTGGGATAGAAGTGGCTACCACAGCCTGAAAGGCAAATGCCATTGTAAAATCAGCTTCTAGTCATAATTTGGAGTAGATGAGTCCACCTGAGCTGGGCTAGATGGCACCTGCTAATAACCTCAGCCCTTGGGGGGCTGAGACAGGAGAATCTCAGGTGTGAGAGCATCATGAACTACAGGCAGGACCCAGTGAACGATATACTTACATAGAAGAAAGCCTACCAATGCAATTACTATATTGTAGAGTGTATTCTGTGTTGGCATTTCTCCTTACAGTGATGGAAGTCAAGAAGAGTTGACATAAAGTGTCTACCGAGGTAAACCCAGGTTGGTAATCAACCTGGAGCCTTCTGCTTAGCACCTGGATGATGGCACTACCTCCCAAAAGGCATCAGTAGTGTTGTTTTGAGAAAGATCTACGCTCTCAAAGTTCCCCAAGTTAATTTTGGTTTTGACTGCTGAAGAACTTCCCTCATTAGCATTGACTCTCAATGACCTACCTTCAGGCAAACCCCGACCTACAGTCAGAGGTGTGAACTGAAATAGAACTGGGTATTTGAATGCATAACAGTGTTCACCTATGGGATTTTGTGGTTCTTCATGCTGGCAGCACTGTAAGCGGTTTACCCGGATCAGCCAGTTTAGGTAGAAGGGGTTGCGCCTGTGCTAACAGGGCACCTGATCAGGCTGTGTAGATTTTCTGCTGATATACCTCCCATGGTCATTTCCTTAATGGAATGGCAGCCCTTTCAGTCGGTCTTTTGAGGGCTCATAGTGATGTGGAGCATTAGCACAGGGCCTTTGCAGCAGGGCAGGCTGACGAGGTGCAAGGGAAATAGCAGGGGAATAGGAACTTGGAGGGATTCAGCGTTTGTGGTAGCCTTGCAGCTTGGAAACAGACAAGAAAAGTGATAGAGAGAATAGAGAAAATATCACAGATAATCCTGTTATATTGAGGGTTTTTGTTTGTCTGCTTTTGCTTTTGTTTTTCATATAAGTGCCCTAGTACAGGGAATTCTTAATGCAGAAAAACATCCTTCATGGTTTATGAAATAAAAGGGAGCTTGAGCTTAGGAAAAACAACTATTTAACATGGACAGGGATTACTTTTCTTGCTGTGTTTCATATGCAAATCTAGTTCATTTTGTAACAATATTGTTATGGCAGGCTCAAATGATGGCAGTATGGGTGGTACTTTTGAGTCTCCTCCTCTTCCACCAGCTCCTCCTCCTCTTCCTTCTTCTGTTGTGTGATATTTTGATCGTATTCTGACAATAAAGCTTACTTGGAGTCAGAGGACAGAACTGGTCTCCAGCTGACCAAAATTAATCATAGAGGTTTTGGAGGACTAAAGAGAGGTAGGAGACAGGAAGTAGTAAGGCAGAGCTGAGAGAGAATCTCACCCTTTTGGATCAAGGACCGAAAGACACAGGAGATCACTGGTGGCTGCTCTGTTGCTTCTCTCATCTTTCAGGTTCTTAACCCTATATCTTACTCTCAGTTTTTTATCGTTAGAGAATAATTACATAAATACACCTTTCCCCTTCTTCTTCCTGATAGTGTTTTATTTATGCAACCCTGGCTGACCTAGAACTGACTATGTAGACCAGGCTAGCCTTGAATTCACAGAGATCCTCCTGTCTCTGCTTCCTAAATGCTAGGACTAAGCATGATCACCACACCTAGCTTGGCGTTCTGGTTATTTGAAGTTATGGTTAGAATAATACAAGAGCATCACATAGTGGCAATGGACAAAGAGGCAATAACAGAATATTGATTTTCTTACACTTGTTTTAAAGCTGAAAAAGGTGTCATATTCCAAATGATGTGATTAATCAAGTTATTAAAATTATAAGCAAATCATATAAGATTTGCTTTTTAAAAAGTCCTTTAGATAACCAATAAATACTGAATTCCAACGTTGTACTAACACAGCACTTGTGAATTTGGGTATTATTTAAGTTCAACATTTTGAGGAGAGGTTTTGAGCTTACATTTGGCCAACTAAAAGATATTGTCTTCTAGACCTATTAAAGTTCATTTCACTCTAATTCATAAATACATATTGTTTCTCTCCTTCATCTATCCTTTCTGTAGATCTATAGCTATATCACAGAAATGTAGTTTACTCAGAAACAGTGATCAATACTCACATATTTTTTATCTTGTCAAGATATTTTGATGTAGTCCTCAGAACTGAGTATCCATTGTATGTGAATTCTTAGGTTGGGAGGTTCATAAAAGGGTAGAACTCTGGATCCCAAACCTGGTGAGAAAGAGGAAACCACGATTTTTAGGATCGCCACACTTCAATAAGCTCTCAGCAACTTCCATGCTAACCCACATGAGGTGTACAAGAAGCCTCGAAGGAGATGTCACTGTCCTTGTTTACAAGTGGGAAAACTGAACTTCAAAAATGTCAGACATTCGATATTATACTGCTTATTAGAGGCCAATTCAGTGTTCCCTTCTATGTTGCTCTTTCAATTAGAAACAAAGAAGTTACTTAGATGTCTTAGGTAATTCCAGTCTGGTATGGTTTGGGTATGAAATTTTCCTTCCAAAGGTTCGTATGGTCAAGACTTGATTTCTGAACGCAAGCAGTATTAGAAGTGGGGCTTTGTGGGAGGTGATTAGGTGAATGGACAGTGGAGACTTGGTAGAACTATGAAAGGTGTTGCCTACTTTGTGCAAATGGGCTTCTGGTGTTGTAGCCTAGAAGATATACCTTTTCCTGGATCCCGGGGTCTCTGGTGTTGTAGCCTAGAAGATGTACCTTGCCCTGGATCCTGTCCTGTCACTTTCTGTGTTTCCTGTTCATTGTACATGATTCTCTTGATAACTAATTCATGCACCCCACCTCTTGTAGGAGGCAACAGACATGCTGGAACCTTGCCAGTAAGCCACAGACACGTGGTGATACACAGATTAATAGAAATGTATTAAATTAAAATGTAAGAATCAGCCAACAAGAAGCTAGAGATAATGGGCTAATGGGCCAAGCAGTGATTTAATTGATACAGTTTCTGTGAGGTTATTTCAGAGCTGAGTGACCAGGAACAAGCAAGCAGTCTCCTACTGCAACCTTCTTATGATACCAAATCTTGAGTTGGGCCCAGAAGAAATGGATTCAGCTGCTATGCAGCGAAACCTCCACATCTGTGCTCTAAAGACAGCCTTTCCTTCTTTAAAGCTGCGTATGTCAGCTCTTTTGTCACAGTGACAAATATGACAACGGCCACACCGCTCTACAGACTGAGATATAAATATAGATCAGGTAGTAGGCAAATCAAGTTAGCGCTGACCTGGGAATACTTTTTGAAGAAGTCACTTTAAGAATCTCTAGTGATGATGCTATTATTCTACTCCTACTGTCTTTTGCCTGGTAGAATCTTGTGGTGACTTGAACGAGAATGACTCCACAGGCTCCTACATTTGAGTTCTTGATGGAACTGTTCATGAAGGATTAGCAGGTGTAGCCTTGTTGGAGGTTGTAATGGTTTGAATAGGAGTGGCTCTTATAGACTCATCTGTCTGAATGGTTGGCCCATGGGGAGGTGCACTAGTAGGAGATGTGATATTGTTGGAGGAAGTGTGTTCAGGCAGGTTTTGAGGTCTCATATACTTTCAAGCTACATCCAATATGGCAAATAGTCACTTTCTGTTGCCTGCGGATCAACATGTAGAAGCCTAATATGTAGAACTCCTTCTCCAGCACCATGTCTGTCTGCCCAGTGCCCTGCTTCCCACCATGACAATATGAACCAAACTGCTAAAACTGTAAGCCAACCCCAACTAGATGCTTCCTCTTAAAAGAGTTGCTGCAGTCATGGTGTGTCTTCACAGTAATAGGAATCCTAAATAAGACAGAGGAAGTGTGTCATTGGGGGTGGGTTTTGAGCTTTCTTTTCTTCCTCTTTAAAAATTAACCTTGCTATTTTATTTATGTTAGTGTTTTGCCTGTGTGTACATCTGTGCACTGCCAATATGCCTGGTATTTTCAGAAGCCAGCATTGGATTCCCTGGAATTGGCATTAGAGATGGTCATGAGTTATCATGTGGGTATTGAGAATTGAACCTGGAATTTGGAAAGTACAAGTTCTCTTAACCACCGAGTCATCTCTCTGAGGTTTCAGAAGCCCGTGGCATTCTCACTTACTTCTCTCTGCCTCATGGTTGTTGCCTCAACATGTAAAATCTCAGCTGCTGCGTTAGTGCCTTGCCTGCCTGCCTGCCTGCCTGCCTGCCGCCATGTTGTCTCCATTGTGGTTATGAACTGTAATGCTCTGAAACTGTAAGCAAGCAGCCTATAATCTCTCTATTCTGTAAGTTGTCTTCTTCGTAGTGTATCCTTACAGCAACAGAAAAGTAACTAAGACAGATCTTCATGCTAATTTACTAACGAAGTCCAAGCACGGCCATTCCCTGAAACAACAGAGTTCTGTGCTGGTGTTTCTGGCAGTCCCCATGTAGCCCCATTTCCCATTGCTATTACAGCTTAAAAATGTGGATCATTAAGGCTGAAAATCATTAATAAGAAATAAATTATCCACTCTGAAGGGAAAAATGAGTTAGCGTTACACTAACAGATAGCTAATCCTATTGATAGCTTTGTATCACTCTAGTTTTTCTCTTCCTGGATTACCTCACTCAGTAAATTTAATAGGTTAGTATATTTGTTGTTATTATGTTGATTTCTCAAAATTGTTCACACAAGCCAACATTTGGATGATACTTTTAAAATACAGACAAAAATGTGAGGCCCTTTAGTGAATGTTGAAGTTTACTTGGATAAGATCTCCTATGCTGTTGGCGTTAAAATGATACCACTGCTGTTTCAGGATGGTCCTGTTTACTATGGAGCAGGATTCCATTAGTGACATGAGTAACAATACCAACAGCATAGAAGATGCTTCATATTCATGTAATAGTTGTGTCCTGGTAAATTAAGTAATCCCATCTTTGGCTTACATGAAATATTGAGTTTATTAAGGCAAGCTTTCTGTCCCTATTTAGGGCAAGGTCTCCTGCTGGGCAGGAATGAGTTGATTCTAAAGAAACTGACAGTTTGCTTCCTGTAGAATGATTTTGGGGTCTCTAAGCTCTTTGGCTGATTATCTACAACAAGTAATCCATAAATCAAAGCTTTATGGATTTTATTATGGTATGAGAATGGCCTTATTGCATTTTACATATTGTAAGCTAAGCTTCTGATTTTTTTCTTTGGCATGGATTTATTCCTTTGAATTCATAGCATGGATTCTAAGCACACAAAATCATATTAAAAATTCAAATGAAATGATCATCTTTGAGTAAAATGAGAAACAAACAACAAAGACTGGATGTCTATTGCTTAGAAAGGCTGCTAGGTAGATGTGGTGCAAGGTTCAGTATCTAGGCTGCTAGTAAAAGTTGGCCAAGAAAGCATTTTAGAGATCTCTTAAATGCAAGTGTCTTTCTTACAGGCAAGGTGTATTTCTTTGATCTGGAGCCAGACCACTTATCTGGGAACTGGAAAAATCCAGATTTCATTCATGAACCAGTTACTATGAATCATCAAAACTCATTATTATGACTCCAAGGCACGGACCCACTATGGGAATGCTTACCAGATATGTAAGCCAAATAGTAAGAAATGACTGCTTTTCGAGATGTCCTGGCAGGGCTCATTTCCTGAAACTTTAATTAAAACAGATTTCATATCTACCCTTCACACAGGGATGATATTACCCTATAATTTTCATTGGCAGTTTTTGTTGTTGTTGTTAACTAATACTGCTACTTTTCCAACAGCTTTTGCCACACTGGGGATGCGTCATTTTTTACCATGTGACTCACTCTTCGCAATGCCATTAGTTGTCCTATTCCTTTCTTTGCCCCACAAAGAGCTTTATACATCAAACAAATTTCATTTTATGTTATTTAGAATATATTGGATATAAGACAGGAAATGAGAAATTTGGAGCACATTTGCTTCAGAAGGGATTTAAAAGAAAAGCAAATGAAAATGATAGCAGGAAACCAAGGGAAGGCAGGAAACACAAGGAAACTGTCAAGGGCTTCGCCCTGTCTTTCCACAGCTGGGCTGGCGTTTTCAAAGTTCTTCTGCAGGCCAGGTGAAATGGGCCACAAGTTAGCTGATGTTTTGTAACACTTCACAGGCTATTGTAAATGTTATAGTCAGTGACAACTATTTAATGACTTGTGTCAAAGAGGCATGCACCTAGTGCTTACCTGGTTCTATTTCTATCCTTTTGACCCTGTTTTCTTCCTTTCTTGGTCTGGGAGGATGCTGTGGTCAGGACAGGAGCGGGGACACTGTTTGTGCTGGTTAGTTAGTAAACGGAGACTGTGCTTTCGTTTCCCAGCCACCCAGACCCGAATAATCACAGAGAAACTGTATTAATTACAAGACTGTTTGCCAATGGCTCAGACATATTCCTAGCTAGCTCTTACACCTTAAATTAACCATTTCTATTAATCTATGTATTTCCACGAGGCTGTGGTTTACTGGTAATGTTCTGGCATCTTTTTCCTTCAACAGCTACATGGTATCTCTTTGATTGTCAATATCTCTGTTCAAATTTTCTGCCTGGCTTTACTTCGCTAATCCATTGGCCTAAACAGTTTTATTCATCAACCAGTAAAAGCATAAAAGCAACACACATACAGAAGGACCTCCCACATCAGGCAGGTGGTCCTGGGTTGTAAAGGAAAAACAAACGAGGAAGCCAAGAGTGACACCCCAGAAAGTAGTATTCCTCCATGGGGTCCACTTCAGTTTCTGCCTTCAGGTTTCTGCTTTGCATTTTCTTCCTTGGCCTCCCTCAATGACAGGCTGGGATCTGGAAATGTAAGCCAAATAAACCCTTTCCTCCTGGTGGCTTTTCAGCCACAGTGTTCTTCACAGCAATAGAAAGCAAACTAAGACAGTATGCATGAGCTGCTTTCTTCTCTAGCTTTCACGAAGTTTGAATTATCAAGGAAGAGAACTATGAGCCTAAAAAAGTGCCGGAAGCAGGAACTGAAACAGAAGTCACAGAGGAACAATGCTTTCTGGCTTGCTCTTTTTTTTCTAACAACACAGGACAGCTGCCCATTGGTGGCAACACTCGCAGTGGGATGAGTTCTCCCACATCATTAATCGACAATTGACCCATATGCATGTGTACAGGCTAATCTTATGAAGACATTGTCACAATTTGATGTTCCCTCCTCCCAGATGATCGTAGTTTGTGTCAAGTTGACCAAAAAACTAAACAGCCTAATGTATATACATGTTCTTGTAGTCTTCTGTTAATGAATATTTGAGCTTTATTTTTAGACTTGGTATATTATGAATGAAGCTATCATAAACATAAACATCATCCTTTCTCCCTAACCCTTGGGACTACTATTTTATTTTCATTTCTTTTTTATTCACTGTGAGAATGTTTTATAGATTAAACCAAAGTTTCCGTAATTTGCTAAGATAATCTATTTTTTTCTACCATGACTGTTAGAATATTTATCCAAGTTTTTTGTATGTATTGATCCTTTTACTTGTTGAGTAGTATTTTATGGTATGGGTGGGTGTTCTGTAATTTGTTTAGCCACTCAATAGTCATAAGACATCTGGGTTGATTCCAGCATAGGCCACAATAAATAAGAATTCTGTGAGCAATTATGCATAGGTTTAGTGTGAGCACAGGTTTTCGTTCGTTGGGGTCAAATATTCCAGAGGAAAATTTCCATGTTATGTGGTAATTGCATAGCTCTTCAGTTTAGTAAGAAACCACCCAGCTGTCTCCCTGACTGCCTCTCCCGTTTTCCATTCCCACTAATGCTGTGTGAACAACACCAGACTGTCCACTTCATCAGTATTTGTTGATGTCAGTTTATCTATTCCAGTACTTATAATCCTTCTGGATTTAACTAAAGGTTCATTGTTACTGAACTCTTGTGTTTGTTTGTAAACCATGTAGTATTTTTTTAAATGTTTGTTTATATATTTTGTCCATATTTAACTGGGTTGCCTGTAATTTTGCTGTTGAGTTATAAGAGTTCCTCACATAGTCTAGGTACTAGTTTTTTTTAGAGTTTGTATTTTGCAAAGATATCCTCATTATTAGCTGCTTATCTTTTCATTGTTTTCTGAATAAAAGTCTTTCACACAGCAAAGGTTTTAAGTTTTTGCTTTTCTTTCTTTTTTTTTTTGTTTTGTTTTTGAGACAGGGTTCCTCTGTAGCTTTGGAGCTTGTCCAGGGACTAGCTCTTGTAGACTAGACTGGCCTCGAACTCACAGAGATCCTCCTGCCTCTGCCTCCTGAGTGCTGGGATTAAAGGCGTGCGCCACTACTACCAGGCCAATTTTTGCTTTTCTTACTGTTTATTTTTTGAAATGGTCTCACTTTGTAGCCAAGGCTGGGATTTAGGCTAATAGTAACCTTCTTGGTTAAGCTCCTCAAGTGCTGGAATTATTTGGAAGGGAGCCAGGGAGCCACCATGGCTAGCTAAACGTTTGAAGATTCTTCTTTCTTTGAAAATTGTATCTATGTGCACATGTATGTGTGTGCATGTCTGTGTGTCTGTCTGCTTGTGTGTGTACACGTGCCCATGCATGCACATGCACTTACACAGGTCAAAGAAAGTATCAGATGCATGGCACTGGAGTTACGGGTGATGGTTAGCTGCCCAGTGTGGGTGCTGGTAACAGAACTCAGGTCCTCTGTCAGAAATGTGTGGACTCCTAATCACTGAGCCATATTTCCAACCGCAACATTTTGGTTTATTTTTAGTAATAATTTCTCATAAAATTTGAAATATATTTCAACACATATTATGAAAGACTTATTCTTAATGTGTAGCTTGTTTGTTTTTCTCAGTGTAGAATCTGAGTATTTCATTCCTTCCTCATTATTTGATGATGTTTGCCTTCAGGTATGTCTTAAGTCAGTTTGGGCTGCTATAACCCAAGGTATTCTGGCTTTAAAACCAGACTTCTTTTTCACTGTTCTAAAGCTGGAAGACTGGACTTCAGGTACCACCATGGGATGGAGAGGGGACCTCTTGTAGGTTGCAGACTACAGATTTTTCATTGTGTCCATACAAGGTGTACAGAAGGATCCCGTTCATGAGGACCTTTCTACTACCTTATAGGTGGGTGATGTTTCAGCATGTAAATTTGGGGAGGACAGAAATATTCAGTCTATAACATCACAACATAATTTTTATAGGTTTTAGATATTTTTCTTTAAGAAGTGGCTACATAATTTTATTAGTCCTTTTAGCTTATATCTAAAAAAGTATAACTATAAAGAAGACAAATGTAACTATCGTCTTGTCTTCTACTATGGAAATCAATAATGATTACTTTTAAATATTTGTATTGATACAAAGTAGTCATAGTGATTTTTTCTATACTACGGTGTTATTGATAGAACAATTGTCACAAGATTTTCTGAAAGATCCATTTATTTATATGTTTTTTAAATGAATTTTAAAGTCATTTTATTAAGTTCTTACAAAAATTCATGGAGAAGCTTTTTGAATTGTGTGGATCATAAAACAGTTTGTAAAGTATTGATGTTTTCAAACAGAAAAACTATTTTCTTTATAATTCTCAAAAGTCTTTCAGTTTTTTATCCATAAATATATCAAATAATTTGAGTCGGATTATATTATGGTACTTAATGATGATTTGAAAATTTTTATTTTTTTTCTCATGCATCAAAGTGATTATTGCCGATGCACTTTGTTCCTTTCCCATTGTGTTTACGCTGGAGCGTTCGGACGTTTTATCTAAGTTAAATGATAAAACAGAAATAGATGTCCACCTAATTATTTTCTTTATTATGCACACAATGTATGTGTAGATACCATTGTGTTTGAAAATGTGCATGGAAGTGTGCAAGGACGTGTGTGGGTGTGGAGGCCAGGCCTCAGCATCCGCTATCTTCCTTCTTTGTTATCCACCCTAATTAAGAACATTCTTTCTTTTTTAAGATTCAAATATAATCCATCTTTTGAGACAGGTTCTCTAACTGAGCCCACAGCTCATTGATTAGCTAGAGTGGCTGGCCAGCAAGAGTTAGGGATCCTGTCTCTTCCCTGCCACCCCCAGTGGCAGGGCTCCAGATATCCCTCACCACGATGGGGTCTTCACATGGATGCTTGTGATCCTGAGGTCCTCCTGCTTGGGTGAAGGTATTTTATAGACTGAGCCATCTCCCAGCCTACAGCCATATTTTTTTAACTGAAAGAACACATTATATTAATGATATATTATAATATTTCCTTCTGTACTCACCAAAGAATCTAAAATGCACTGATGGAAACCATAATACAAAACCAGATGCTGTAAAAATATTATTTTTTCATTCAAGGCACATTTAAAACCAATAAAAAAAATCAACTCTAAGACACATGCTATTAATTAAAACACAATGAAAGATCAGCTCAATTATTTTGCAATAGTGGCTCCTCGCAGACCTCTGTGGAGTGAATAACTGAGTGCAAGATGAGCTACCCTAGATTTCCCATTTCCCCTTGTTGCCCACTCAGCCTCTTTTTTGGCTGCTGTGCTTTTTCCCACTCCCGCTTATTTTTATTCTGGCTTCTGGATGCCTGTGGCTGTGTATGCACCAATGTTAAATAAACAGTCTACGTCCTCCAGCTGGATGCCCTGCTTTTTGAGAAATGTCTGTGGTTTTATTGCAACAAGTCCTAATGAAAGTTGGTCCAATTACATAAACTTATTAAATATTATATGAATCGCATTGCTACCACCACTGATGTATGTTGCGATTCATCCCCAGTTTAATGGCGATAAATAGTCATTCCCCCAGACAGGCAAGCTTTTGCAGATGGCTACCTCTGCTCCTCAGCTGGCTGCTGCTCCCTCAGAAAGCTGACTTGGCTCCACAGCCCTGGAAACTACAGTCTAACCAGGATTCTGATGAAGAGTGAGCCCGACACAGTGCAGAAAAGGGACTCATTTATCACAGGGCAGAATTCTTCCCATCTGTAGGTGTAGGCAGGAAAGGCAGGGTAATGGCAGGAGCAGAGTTCAGATGGTGGCTTTACTTCCTGTAAAAATACATGTGCTTAGGCCACCAAGATTCCATTCTTGAACAGCAACAGCCATGCCTAGACTCTACACAATGTTGTGATTTGTTTTAGATATTTGTATTGATTAAATTCATCCTTTGACAATATCATACACACGAGCACACACACACACACACACACACACACACACACACACACACACACACACACCATGCACACATTCTTATCCCCTTTCTTTTTTCTCCTTTCTCCCTTCAACACAATCCTCCTCCTCCTCCCTCCTCTCTACAGGTCCCCTCCCCACATTCATGTCTTGTTTTCTGATCCACTGAGTTTAACCAGGGTTATCTGTGGAACTGCAGGCTAGAAACTCATGGCTAGACTTTGGCAGGCTCACCAGTGTTTACACAACTAAAGAAAATGTCTGACCTTTCCCCCAAATCCATCAATAGAATTTAACAGTCACCAATACTTCAGGGAGAGATAGAGCCCCATGAGTCTTTCCTCATCCATGGCTGACTGCTGAACCCTCTACAGGTAACTGCTGCTTCTCAGTAACTGTATCATGCTCTGAAGACAGCATTTCCTAGCCTATATCCTCAACTTATTTTCTCCCTCCCTCCCTCCCTCCCTCCCTCCCTCCCTCCCTCCCTCCCTCCCTCCCTTTCCCCTTCTTGTCCTGCTCTTTCTCATTCTCCTCCCTCCTCCTCTTCTTCTTCCTCCTCTTCCTTCTCACGGCTCCTCCTCCTCCTTTCTCTTCTTACTTTCCTTCTTTTCGTGCTCCTCCTTCTCATTGGTTTTGTGAGATATGGTCTTGTGTAACAGGGTTGCCTCCAAATGATGATCCTCATACGTCAGCGCTCACTACTTGTTCTGCGTTTATAGGCATGTGCACCATGCCCAGCTTGAAATTGATTTTTATTTGGATTTTGAAATAGCTTTCAGGACTGAGGTGTTAAACATAATGGAAGCCTCATTAGCTTATAATTCCTAACCTTGCTTTTCATAAGGTCAGAACTCATTTGTTGGAATATATTCTAGGTTGCCTAGTTAAATGTCAATCATATTATCGGAATTTCTCTTTCATGTCTTGTCAGAAAATTGTGGGATTAACCAGAGCCTCCCAATATCCCTTTGCTGCCAAATTCAGATCATCTCTCATTTAGTTTGTTCTTTAGCCAAGGGGCTTGATAAAACCTATTTATAACATGGGCTTACCCAGTTACTGATGGAAAAGACAAACTCTGAGCTGAGAATAAGTGATTAATTCCTGGACCAGCTGGCCGTGTGTGTGCAAAAAAAAAAAGAGCAGGACAAAGCCAACGCACCTGAGTGTGTTTTCCAGAAAATCTGTGCAATTTTTCTCACTTTATTATAGTTTGATAAAACCCAAATTTAAATTTAGTCTTGCAGCTGATAGTCTTATTCTTATTCATAACAAACCTGGAAGTTCAAGAAGTAAATTTAGTATTACGTTTAAAAAGCGTTCTTTGCTTCTCTTTAAGAGAAGTCTGTGTTCTTACATTGCAAAATTCAGTAATCTGGTGTAATAATGGGCAAAAAGGAGGAAGATGTGAATCAAAATGACTAAAGAGGCCGGGCGATGGTGGCGCACGCCTTTAATCCCAGCACTCGGGAGGCAGAGGCAGGTGGATCTCTGTGAGTTCGAGACCAACCTGGTCTACAAGAGCTAGTTCCAGGACAGGCTCCAAAGCTACAGAGAAACCGTGTCTCGAAAAACAAAGAAAAAACAAAACAAAAAAAAAGGCTAAAGAATGAATTCTGGGAGAACCAGCAGGCACGTGTATCATCTCATTTAATTCTGGCAATAGTGTCTTGTATTTTCTACTGCACTGTTGACACAGTGAGAATCCACGGAGCCGTAAGCAATATAACTTGACTTCCAACCACATCCAAGTGAACATTCTTTTCTTTCTTTTAATGCTTTTCTCGACTTACTCATTGGCTATGGCTTCGTAGGATGTGTTGGCCACTATATCAGAGGAATGAGAAGAGGGCTTTGCTTTCTTTACTTTCGCCCTTAGGGCTGCAGCATCAGAATTTAGGTATAGATGTAGAAGTGATATGAGACATAATATTGTAATCAAAACTAACTTTGGGCCTCGGGAAAAGTCCATCTCTGAAAAAAGACAACATTGGCTAGTCCCCTACTTTCGTGGAGAGAGTTTCCTCATTACAGAATGCTCAAATGGGGGTTTTCTTACACAGACTGTAACAATTTGCTGCCCCTGTTCACACTGCCATTTTGGCTTTTCTGACTTCAGCATCCACTCTATAATCTATGTCACTCTGAGGGCTTTCTTTCTTATCACAAAAAGCTCGAGAAGCACGCCTTACTTTTGGTCTGTGTATTGCTAATTTTCAGAGACAGAAATGTTTGCTTTTCCTGGTGAGGTCACTGTAAGAACGGCTTTACACATAGGATTTTAAATACAGCCTTTGTACTCTGTTTTTCTCAGCTAATTTACGTGTTCTTGCTGCATCCCTGATTTCTTGTGAAAGAATATGTAGAACCTCGACTACAGCAAAGTTTGCTGTTGCCTAACTGCAATGGCTGAGGTACTGACAGGACATGGAGGCTTGAAAAAAGAGCTTCTTGCAAGGCTCTTATCTCCTCTCTCTTTCTGAAAGAGATTTGAAGCCAACAAGAAGGGGTTTTTATTCTATATTATCTCTCACGATATTATCATTTATTTGATTTCCTACTCTTGTGGAGAGGGCTTATTTGTGCTCACGGTAGTTTGTGTTTTGAGTTGCTTCTTTCACTGTTAATCTCTTCAACTGGACTGCAAGCCTTCTCTGCCTTGTTCAACATTGTACGCAACATTGTATAGCCATGCTGTTGACACTCATCATCTGTGTGTAGAGTGAATGAATGCATGTTAATTATGTGGTTGTCTTTGGTAACTTACAGATATTTTCACTCAATATTCAACCAGATCATTATATTATAAAAGCAGGATATTATTACAATATAAAAGACAAATACTTCAAAATGTTTTGTGAAGACTTCGTGAGATTGAAAGACATGGAAAAGCTGGAGCAAGGAAGGAGAGCACATACACATAAGCACAGCCATGAGCTTCCCTTCTTAGGCTTCTCCTGCTTGTAGTGCTTGTATCTTTCTCCTGCCTTTCTTTTGTTTGGTAGAAAATGAAAGAGGGTAGAAAACATAGAAACATTGACATAGTATTTTGTTCTTGCTCAGAAGTAATATAAACTATCCACTTACAGTAAAAGACTAATATGGATGCATTAGCCCATTTCAGGTCAAGTTCATTCTTCAATCCATTATAATATGGGCCCAGCATTATGATACGGGTCCATTTAAATCAATCCAACACAAATTTATCGACCACTTTTCTGGGCGATAAAATGTATGTGAATCACTTAAATAAGATAAGTATTGAAAAAAAAAGTAAACGTGGGCTGTTTCCCCAGCCACTCACATACCAAAGAATGCAACAAAATTGCAGGTAACAAATCTTTAAAAATATCTAAGTAGAAAACTGAGACTCTTTTTATGAGGATAATCATCTCTTCTCCTCCTCTTCTTCATTCTCTTTCTTTTTCAAGCTTGTATCTATCTTTCCAAGTTGACGAGCTGAGTCATGAAATGATAACCATGAAAGATCCCAAAGGTAACTCATATATTAAACTTTCAAATAAGAAGTCACTTCATCGATGTCTTTGGATAAGTGATTATTCTTTTGTTGACCACTCTATTGGTGAACTTTTGCTTCTAGAAATACTAGGGGAAAGTATTCAGTTTTTTTTTTCAACCAACTGAAAACAAACATAAAAATTCCTAGAGAATTAAGGCAGTAATTTCCCAAAGATTCCTTTGGAAAATGGCCACAAGGAAAGCGACAACAAACAGCCTGTTTTCCCTACTTAAAAGACGAAACAAGCAAGCAAACAAACAAAAACAACCCAAACGTTCATTGTTCAGAGGAAATGAAAGGAAGCTACACAGAGTAAAATTGCAACTACTGAGTGTTGCATGGAGTTTGTTATTTGACACCTGAGAGCAGGGAAATGGCTCAGTGGTTAGAGCATCTTCTGAGCAATCATGTGGACCTACATTTAGGGCTCCACATCCGTGTACACAGCTGGATATGTTGGCACCGAACTGTAATCTCAGCTCTAGGAAGGCAGAAATGAGAGACACCTGGGGGTTGTTGGTCTGTCAGCTTAGCCAAATGGATGGGCTCTCAGTTCAGCAAGAGATTATTTCAGGAAACGAGGTGGAGCACTTGTGTAAGATGGGGTTCAGCAGTAAAGATCACCTGTTGCTCTTGCTGAGGACCCAGCACCCACACAGTGACTCACATCCGTAACTCATAACTCTGTCCATAACTCCAGTTTCACCCATAACCTTAGTTCCAGGAAATCCAGCCTGATGCATATACATACATGAAAACAAAATGGTCAAGTATTCATACACATAAAAATAAATTAAGGAAAAATCAAAAAACGAAGGTGGAGAATGATGAAGACATTGGATGTTGATTTATTGGCTCCACGTATGCACACACATATTGCACACCTGTATACACACATTGCTTGCTCATACAGACGTAAATATTGTGCAAGGCATGGTAGCTCATCCCTGTAATCCCAGCACTCAGAACCCCAAGGCATAGGAATTACTATGGGAACACGTTTAACCTGAGCTACACAACAGGTACCAGGGTGGGCCAGGGAGAGTGAGAGCCTATCACAGAACAAACAAAATGTGAGCATTCTGCCCATGCTTATTGTACTGTTATTCATTAAATAAAACAACTTATCTGTCAATTCATAAATCGAGATAATAAATATAGTATGTAATTATATATAAATAGATTATATACAAAATGTATACAAATTATATATGTATTTATTATGATATCTACATAGAACCATGATATATGTGATATATATCAATGTGGTGGGTATATACCTGCATCCAACACATACAGAATAGAAAGATATTCAGCTCTTAAAAAAAAGAATATGGATGCATCTGGAGATCATTACATTAAGTTTAGTAAGTTAGACAGATAAAGGCAAATGCTTCATGTTCTCACTTGCGTGCAGAGTCTAAAACAGACTTACAGAACTAGAGTGTGAAAAGTTGGGTGTCAGAGGCTCAAGGCAGAGGAAATGCATATTATATTTTAAAGAATACTAAGTGACATAGTATCCATCAATTCTAGGGATCCTATGTCTAACATTGTGATTGTGGTTACACACACACACACAGAGAGAAAAGGTAACTTGTGACATGGCAGCTGTATAGATAACATGATTATAGTGATCTTGTCATATTGTGTACACAGTGTATATCTCAAAATATGTATGTTCCTCTTCAACTTTGGTCAATATTTATGCCCCTCATTTTTATGCCAATGTCTCTTGCCTCAGACTAATAGAGCTATTTGTTTTTTGTAAAGCTCTGTTCCCTCATCCAGTGACCTATTTCCTGGTTCTGGAGAAAGGGCGATGCTCTTTAGCTCACTCAGCATACACTACAGTGCATTCGTGTCTTCTCCAGTCAACATTTACCTGACGGCCACCTGTTAGTCACAATGGAAGATGTTCAGCTGCACAAGGAGAGACACGAATATAGAAGAGGACAAACTTCCTTCAAGGCTGTTTGCGTGGGAATCATATTTCTGTTTTGTCAATAAACTTGTTCTTGAAGACTTTTATACATGTACTTTCTTGTGCTTCTTTCTTAGCTAAAAATGATCCTTGTAAATTTCCTTAAAGCAAGTGGAAGATTTTGGCTCATCACTTGCTTGTAATCACACACACACACACACACACACACACACGCACACACACACACATGCACACACACACACACACACACACACACACACACACACACACACACACACACCGTCCTTTCTACCAGTCTGTCTTGATTTCTGTTGGGATCTAAGGTGAACATCTCTAGGAAGGGCAGCTGTGTTTAGAGCTCCTGGTATTATCAAGCCCAATACTGTCTGATGTCATGTGGTGAACCTCACCACACTTCTCCTTGGTCATGGAGAATGGGCTAAGTGATGTTTTTCAATCTGAGCTACTAGTTGCAGAGGTTCCCTCCTTGTACCTTTGTTCTAATATAAATCTGAGCCAATTCATCATAATAGGTGGAGCATCTGTGGTGTATAAGGCACTGTGCTAAATGTCAGAGATTATATCTAGAAGTGGAGATTGTCTGTTTTAACCAATCTTACAATTTTATAGAGATATAGTTATTGACATAAATGGGAACATGTTAAGAATCTTGAGTCTGTCTCATTATTGGATGGTTTCTGGGATATTGTTTAATTTTATTGAGTACAGAAGACTAATTCATTTCCTAGTTTTATTACAGGAAGGTTTCTATTGGCCACCCTTTCCAGAATTGAAGCCTCCCTTTCTCTACTAAACTTAAGTATTAATTATCATTTAGTACAGTGTATGTTGTATTTATTTTTCTTATCTTACTTATTTTTCTTAGTATTATTTATCTTCTGTTCTATGAGGCTAAGCTTTAGTCTAGGCTCTTTCCCCAGGAACTTAGTAAATATAGGAAACAGTGAATGAATGAATGATGGAGTAGCCAAATAAACTCATCCTTTTTTAAATGAATGCTTAATCTACAGCTTAATAAAGTTGCTTGAATTCACAAGCAAAACAAAATTGAAGAATCCTACCCTCATGTACATGTATATTTGGTGAGAGCTATTGATCATTAAATAGTTGTATAAGTATATGACTACAAATAACATTTGTAAATGTTGTCTCCAAAAGTCACCAACAACTACCGACTCATCACACTGAGAACTTTAAATTGCCCAGATCTGTTTTTTAATTGACACTGAGGAGATTTATCCTCACTAGATTTATGATTCATTAAGCGCAGACATTGCTTGTTATTGTTTAAGAATAAAAGGGCACTGTACTGCCCGTTTCTAGTCTGCCTAGCATCTGAAAAATGGGATGGAAAAAGTTAATGTTCTAGGCTAACCATGCCACTGTCTTTGTTGTTTCTAACTTTTGTCTAGTGGAGCGCTATTCACTTGAGAGCTGTTGGAATGTATGCAACTCCAGATGATACACTCAACTATTTTCTTTTCAATGTGGTGTTGTTTATTTCAACAAAAAGTGAAGCTTTGGAACTTCTAATTCTGTGACACATGTATCAGATTTCTCTGCCTTAACGTGAATTACCTAAGCCTATTGGATTTTTTGTTTATTTGTTTGTTTTTTAATAAAATACAGCCTAACCTGAACATTCAGTTTCAGGGGAACACACATTTTACTCAAAAAGTATTTTCAGTGTTAAGATTCAATTTTCATGGATGGGGCAAACACTTTTCATGTGTGTGGAATTATTTTTAAAGTATGTCAGACAACAATTGCTCGTTTTCCTCTAATGGTCATTTGCCAAGGAATACAAATAATATTTGTCTGAAAGTTTCATCGTTGGTTAAACTCTGGGCTATGACCCCACTTCTACAGTTCATTTCCTACAACAAGCAATCTTCCAAGTGGCACTTGGTAAATAAAGTTGTCATGTGTACTGACAGTAATACGCGAACCACCACTACCCACAGGCCCTCCTCCCTTCTCCAAATTTGATAATTTGCATATAAGATTTTTTAAAGCTCTGAGTGCATACCAGCTGCAGTCCTTTAAAGTCTCGTATCATTTTGTTAGCACAATGCCTGCCTACGTGAGCAAAAACATGGGAACTGCATCCTAATGCCGTTGACAAGATTTTTTATTTTCATGATTACTTCTCTGCCTTATTTTTTTTTTTGCCTGCAGGCAAAGGTTGGCATACATGTCAAGAGAATGTTCTCCAGCTGGGGCCTGCAGTACAGAGAATTGTATATACCAGGGGGCTCCTGGGACTCTAGGCAGATTATTATGGTAATATTGGAGGCTGCTGTCCTCTCCCTCCCACAGCTGGGCCGCCTCTCTCATTGTAAGTATTGAAGCAATATGTTTTGCAAATTATACGTTGGGAACAACAGGGACCCAGTAAAGTGAGGAAAAAGAGAAACATTGCAAAATGTTGCCTTTAATATTATATTTTTCTTGTTCATCAAGCAAAATAAATTAAAGCTTTAATTTTTTTAAAATTAAATGAGGATCATATATTGAAAAAGAGCTATAAGAGTAAAAACTTAATATTGATTTTATTGAGTGAGAATTTTAAGAAAATATCATTACAGAGAAATTAGACAGTAGCCTGATTCAAGAGAATCATGGTAAGATTACATAATAGCCTTTATTATGGATTTCAAAAATCCTTTTGAGTCCAATGAAGCTGGGTTAGCAAAAACTGCACAAAAAATATCATTTTAATTAGTGCTAATGTGATCTCGTCATGGTCCAGCTGTTTCACACAGGATGCAAATGCGTGTTACTTTATTAGTAATGCATCTTAAGAAAAAAAATGTCACTTCTGATTTCAAACATTTGTCATTAAAATACATTTTAATACAATAGTTGAATAACATGATTGATTTAGCCAAATGAGGCATCACTGAAACCAAGGCAAAAAACATTTAAAAGCCTTCTTAATTGAGGAGGAAATGTCCCTCTGTCTTGCCTTCCTTTCTAGAAACATTAATAACAAAGCAAGAGTTAGATCTCTACTGAGAATTTTGGGGACATGTGATAGAAGAGGGAGTTAACATCTCAATAATTCACAAAATGATATTCTTTCTTTCATAGAACTCAAAGTCCACGCCTCACAACTTGAAAATTGTAGGTGAATTTTAACAAATGCTATGCTATTTCTGTCTGCAATAATGAATTTAAATTTATTCATCAGCAAACACTTCCATGTCTCTCTCAATCAAGAGTCCACAACTCATTCTTTGGCATTCAGCTTTCATTATTTTAGCCAGTATTAAACTTTTCACTGACATATGAAATCCTGTGCCCATAAGAAGGGAACAAAATTCTGATTCTATACTTAAGAATATGGCTCAAATACATCCCAGAAATTTTTATTTGTTTTTAGCGAGACTGAGCTTTCTCACATGGGAATATAATCTTAAGTACAGTACATTTATTTGTAACACTTCTTCTACGCTTTGACTCCAAACCTATAAAACAGCTCACCATGAACAATCCTGTGCCAAATTAATATATTTATCCACTCTATTTATTTGATATCTTGCCAGTATATTTTAGCTTGCAATTGACTGGAATACCCACATAGAGTTTGCTCCCCTCAGCTAGATGGTCACTGAGGAGGAAGTTAGTAAATCAAAGGCTAGTAGGAAGTGGTGTTAGGCATAAGTGCCACCCTCCATGATCTTTATCTGTACTATAGTTATCTTTTCAAAGGGGTGATAGTGAGAGAAAGGCAGAAATTCACTATTGTTTTCAGCATTGTTTCTCATTATTCCAATCATTGTCTCAGTGTTTAATCAAAGAAAGAGCTCAGCTCGATTGTCTCCAGGAAACTCTTCTTTCCTGTTTCAAGGCTTTGCTGTGTGGTGCAGGACAGTTCCATATTGCTGTATTCGAAGCTCCTCTTCTTGCCAGGTTTACTCCTTTGAAAGGCTGAGAGGTCTAACAAAAGGCAACTTTGGGTTTTATAAAAGAGACACTTTTCTTAGATTTCTGCCTTTATTCTCCTGGCATATGAGAGACTTCTTTGACCAAACCCATTTTATAGTAAACTTGCATAGGCTGTTATGTAACCAACTGAGCATTTCAAAGTAAAAGAAAAGAAAGTGCTCCACATTGTCAGCCCATGGTGTTACAATGTTCCATGTGATCCTAGTAGATGGAGAATTAGGTGAAGTCATGAACGGTCTAAGCCTTGTGTCCCTGTATCTTTAGACTATGCTTATTCCCAAATTGTACAACTGACATGTATGTTACTAATTATGGGTGACTTTGAGTAGTGTACCCTAATTTTGACTTTGAATTTTTGTTAACATTGGACATTTTCTTGGTGTTTACTTTCCATTGCTGAAAATAGCTGTGTCTTCTGCCTGCTCACTCTGCTACCGCACGGGACCTACTTAGGAGAAAATCCATAAAAATTAAAGACCAGAAATGGCTACGGGATTTTTTTTCTATTTACTCCATTACTCAGAGGGATGTTGATTAAAATATGTCCAGGCCCAAGTCTGGGTTTCTGTTATACAAAAGATGTAGTCCCATAAAGCTAAGATGGCATCCAGAGCCTAGATGAAAAGGGACAAACTCAAAGTGGCTCTTGGTGTTAGCAAAATGGATGGCAGCTATATGGGCCACCACTTAATGAATGGTAGTTTTCAATAACAACATGCAATGTTGGAGGATACTGATAAAATTTGGAACGTACAGTTTTATTTTTATTGATTGTCTGTTGTACATGGCTAGCTATCATCAGGGTCCCAGTGAAATAGAAGATAAAAACACCTGCCCTCAGAAGAGCGTACAGTTTCATTAGAAGGCTAAATATTCATTAAAGGATAAAGTATAGGGCAAAACATCTATCTAATAGCTGAGCAGCATAAACTTTGCGAGCTCACTATAAGCAAAGCTATCTAACTAGATTTCAGACAGAAGAGAGAACTGTATAGAAATGTTGACTTCTGGGATGGAATTGTTATGCGACACTGTTTTAGGGAGACATCCAAGATAAAGAATCAGTCACAGACCAGAGTATGGATACTACCAGGCACCAACACCCAATGGGTTTTATTGGGGTTACTTACAGGACCTGAAATGACTCAGAGACAGCTGCATCACCAAAGCTCACTTCAGTATGGGTGGCAGCTAATGAAAGCTGGAAACCTGGACCTGCATGACTTGCAGACAGCTCAACAGTTTGGAGGGTGATTCCTCCAGGTAGCTTAGTAGGTCTCTGCTGCTTCTCCAGGACACCTGGTTTGAGCCTCTCATAGGCAGCTCTATTTGTTTGAGAGTCTCTCTCTCAGCAGCCTTTGCCATTACAGCTTATTGTTCTGGGGGGAAAGGGTCTAATGAATCCAGTCAGTTTCAGGGACTTCCTGAAGCTAATGGCTTGGTTATTCCCAAAGTTTTGAGAAGCTTCCCTGCAGGATAAAACCTTACACCTCCTTCTAGAACATCCTGTGTCTTCTCTCCAAGAAATAATGTATCATCCTGGAAAAAAATGACAAAAATGACCATGCAACAGGAGAGAATAAAGATACTGGAATGAATGTGGGGATGTGATAGAAACATTGTGTGGAATTTCTGAGTACTAAATGAAAATATTTCAATCACTTAAATGTTTTACTGGGCACATTCTTTCAGAACACTGTTTGTGTAATAGTTTTGAAGAGCTGTACGTGGGTCTGAAACTAATATCCTAGTTTCATGCAATTAAAACCAAAATTGTTTTGACTCTGCTAGTGATTGATAGCCAGTGAGAAAGATAAAGACAAGGAGCACACAATGTTCAAAGTGCTTTTCTGAGCCAGACTCAATGAAGGGTTAAATCTTTTGTCTTACAAACTTTCTAAATTTGAGTGTCTATGAGTATATCTTAGAGAATCTGCAGGTTCAATTAATATTTCTAGTCATATTAATGTACAGTTAAATTTTAGTTCCACTGTAAGATTTTGCACAGTTGCAAATTGAGATCGCTCAACTAACAGGTAACCTAATATTGCAATATCAGATTGGAATCCATGAAATTCCAGCTAACATTCATATAGTCTTCTTAGAAACCAGATATAGTACTGTGTTATTTCAAATTTGTTATCCTTTTAGTTCCCATAATACTGTTATAGAAGTAACTGTCCAGGTTTCCAGCTTTCATTAGCTGCCACACATACTGGAGTGAGCTTTGGTGATGCAGCTGTCTGTTTTTCTATTATGTGGGTGGTAAGTCAACACAAAGAGGTTTATGATTATGTAATTTTCAGGGAATTAAATGACATATTTGAGGTTTAACTTTTTTTATTCTAGGTACCTCTTCTATACTTCACAGTTGTTTGTCTCTGCTGCCCAGGGAGATCTTCGTACAGTTTCCTTATTGAACAGCTGGGTAGCTGAAAGGAATAAAAATTCATTTTCCAATAACATAAGGCAGGAAAAGTCCACTACTGCTAACACTGAATAATTCACCCGAATCCTTTCTTTGAAATTGTTTCTGCTTAAGTAGCATAGTTATGTGAAGGTTTAGAGGTTGTGTGCTAATAAATACATTTAGAAAAAATTAATACCACGTTAGAGATCTGAAATGGACATAATATCTAGTTTATGAAAAACTGGGACAGCATAAAGGTCATGGTGAATTAGGTATGTGAGCAGTGACGTCAACATCTTCGATTCAGACTTTTCAGTAAAACATTAATAGGCATCATGGATAGGGACAGGAACTCTGGGGTTGAGTTACCTAGGTATAAATCTGAAGTCATCATCATCATCATTTCTTCTTCTTCTTCTTCTTCTTCTTCTTCTTCTTCTTCTTCTTCTTCTTCTTCTTCTTCTTCTTCTTCTTCTTCTTCCTCCTCCTCCTCCTCCTCCTCCTCCTGCTCCTCCTCCTCCTCCTCCTCCTCCTCATATTCTCTGGTCTACTCCCTTGGAGGTTCCAGTCTCAGGTACACCCAAACCTGCAGATGTCTCCGCTCAGGCCTTCTCTCTCGGAGGTCGCAGACTCATTCCCGAACAGGCAGAGGTGTCTGGTTCCTTCAGTAGTAATTTTATTGGCTGGGCGTGGACAGGCTCATCCTGCTTACCCTCTTTACCTCCCCTGTCGCCATTGCTCTCACTTCTGTGTGTCCTTTCTGCATCAGGACACCCAGATTCTGATGACATTGCAGTATCTTCTGCTTTCTAATTACATCTGCCTAAGATTTCAGCTCACTGTATCTCAGTCCTGCCTTAGTCATCTCCTTGCATGTGTGGACGGCTTTTCCCCTGAAAGGGCTGTGGGCTGAGAGGAAGATCCTTCAACTTTTCAAAGCCAAGATGTAAATGAACTAATTAAACTAAAGTAGCAAAGTAGGCAGTTTCTTGGAACTACAGTTTGTATTTAAGTAGTCGATTTCCCCCTTGAAACTACAAGCTTGAGGTCAACTGGGTGATGTTTTGTTGGACATCAGACCCCTCATATAGAGCCTTTCAGACCACGTAGTTTGAGGTCACTGGAACCCCAAGAAATCTTGCACTCTCTCCATCTGCAGAAAATCAACCCTGAAGGATGAAAACAAAGGGATGATGGTGTAGGTGCTCATATATTTTGAAAACAAATATTTCCAGTTGTCATGGGTTCTTAAAAAAAGATAAAGAATTTTTTAAAACTCTTTGTGAGTGTTTTTAGCTTTGTGCCCTTGGGTTTTGCTTAGATCAGAGAGCATTTTACAAAAAAACAAAAACAAAAAACAATGATAGTAAACTATCTTAAAATTTAGAGTTATATCTTAAAATTGATAATTAGTATATTTGAATTTTTTCTGTGGTAGTGAAAGAAAAAAATGCACGTTGTTCTTCACATTCTTGAAAATTTACGAGAAGAATCAGCATGGGATTAAATAAAAGAAGATCTCTAACTGCTCCGAATTCCTGTTATATGTGCTCTATGAAAAGGTTTCTTGAGGGACTTTTATTTGCTGAGTCTTTATCAATTTTATTTCTCTCTGTGTAATGTGGTACACTGTTGCTATTACTATTGTTTATCTCCACATCACTACTGAAGGCAGCATTGTATTTTCCTTTGCTAGGTTTTCTCGTCCCCCTTTAAATCGAATACGAGGAGCATCAAACTTTAAATATTTATGGTGGAGAGCATTTTAAGAGGTGCTCTCCTGCTCTGTTTAGCCTCTTCTAACAGGAAGTATTATAACAGAAGAATATGAGGAAGTTCGGAGAATATTTGTCTTTTCTTGATGTTTTCATGCTGTTTTCTAGTTGATTTATCTCATTATTTAATGCCAAAATGTGAGACCTGATAAAATAATAATGCAAAATGCTGTATGCTTCCTTGGCTTTTATTGTATCAATTTGTATTGAAAATACATAAAATATTTAAAAAATAATAATGCAAAAATTAATTAGGTCTGATGAACACTGGGGTGTTTGTCTTGGCAGGCCTTGAATAACTGTGTTTTTGTTCTCAGGAGTGCATAACATTGATTTAGAAGAAATGAAGACATGGTTGGAGAAAGACTAAAATATCATCTGTTGCCACTGGCCCCCAAGTGCTTTAATTTTCTCCAAGAGCCCCACAGAGTCTTTATGGGTTGTCAAAAGGCATGGATTAATCAACTAGCATTCATTGCAGGCAATTTACCAAGTGCTCTTTACCTGCGTATGAAATCTAATCTGCCTAGCTCGGAAGTTGGAATTGAATCTCACCTTGAAATGACCAGTTATCACCTCTCTCTCCATTTAAGAACAGAGCCTGGCCAGATTATAATCCTGACAAGTGCCCTCCTACTGGGCTAAATTTTTCATGAATGCTACCTATGTTTCCCACACTAATCCTTTTAAATAATATTGCTTATTTAGAGATGGTCGAACAACGTGTATGGAGGCCCAGAATCTTGTCCAGGAATGAGTAGGTAAAGTTGCTCACCACCAAGCCTGAGGACCCAAATTCAATCCCTGGAATCCCCTGAGATCCACCTGGTGAAGGCAGAGACCTGGCCCTTGAAGTCATCCTCTGACCTCCACATGAATTACTCCTAAAAATAAATTATTTAATTTTTATTTCTGAAAAGCAAACAAAACGTTGTTCAGTGTCTTAGGGTTTCTATTGCTGTGAGGAGACACAATGTCTACAGCAACACGTTTAAAGGAAAACATTTAATTGGGGTGACTTCCTTATTGTTCAGAGTTCTAGGGTCCATCATTGTCATGGCGGAACATGGCGGCATGCAGACAGACATGGTGCTGGAGCTGAGAGTCCTACATCTTAATAGGCAGGCAATAGGGAGTGGTCTGAGAAACTGGTTGGTATCTTGAGCATAAATGAGACCTCAAAGCTTGCCACCACAGTGGCATACTTCCTCTAACAACGTCACACCCACCCCAACTATTATACCACACTTCTTAATAGTGCCACTCCTTTCAGGGGCCATTTTATTTCAAACTACCACATTCAGTACTGTACTATTTGTGTTGTAAGGATTAGAATTGAAGAACATTGATTCCAAGGTCTGCATTGATACTCCATGAAGCTTTAGTGTCCTTGGCACTGGCTGCCTTAAAAAAAAAATTCAACATATAGTTCCCATGCTTAATGCTTCCGACCAACTGTTATGTACCACCACTTCCCAGCACGGAATCAAGAGTTGTTAATGATATATAAGCTGTCATCTATACTTTCATATAGTTTGAGTGGAAACCAGATATAAGACAATTATGTTGCTTCCTAAAAATGGGAGGATGCTAAGACAATGGGATATTGAGATGTCCCCCATAATCTTGGGCATTTGAATACTTCATCCCTAGTTGGTGGTGTTATTTGGGGAGGTTTAGGAAAAGTGGCCTTGTCAGAAGACATATGTCACTGGAGGTGGGCTTTGAGAGTGTACAAACTCATGTCATTTCAAGTTTACTCTGCTTTGTGTTTGTGGATCAAGATGTGAACCTTCAACATCCTGTTCCTGACTCCATGTCTTCACTCTGTCATCATGGACTCTAATCCTCTAGCACTGTAAGCTCCAAAACACCCTTCGTTTTATGCATTGACTTGAACATGGTGTTTTATCAGAGCAAAAGAAAAGTAATTACTACAGATGCCCATAAACAAAGCTGCAAGCATGGAGTGAAGCTGGCCTAAGAGAAAAACAATATATAGTAGAGGTGGCAGAAGAGATCTGGAGGGATGAATCTATCTGAGATCTTTGTAGCCCAGCCAGTTTCATCATGAGCCTCAAATACTCTGTTATAAACTATTATCTTGAAGGTCTTGCAGTCCCCTCTCTATGTCTTCCTGAAGTTTTTTGATCTTATCCTGGATGATTCCTGACTTTTTGGCATAAAAGCAGCACCTTTCCTATAAGAACAAGCAGATATGCCTCCCTTTTTAGCAGTTCGTAGGTCTAAACCTCTTCTGTTTTGGAGGCAAAGACCGTGTCAGATTAAGTACAGAAAAAAACATGGAGAAGAGATTCTGTGTAGGGGTCAAGGATAAAGTCACCCTGATGCTCAGGGGGCAATGGAGTGGTGGTGATTAAGCTCTGGGTATTGAGCCAAGACAAGTTGTCCTCCAATTTCTTCCAAGAAGCCAGCCCCAGCGCCTGCACCTGATCCTGATAGGGGCGGGAATGGTGGTCTGCTGAAGGCCCGTGGAATACTGGTCAGAAGTGCTGGAAAGCATCCCACAGTTGTGGGGGATTAGGGAGTTAATGACCTGATTTTTCTCTTTGGGGGGTGTCGGTGAAAAGCAGCCCTTTAAGGCAGTGACAGTTGCCATGGCTCCCAGAGGGGGAATTTCCCCTTTCTCTACCTGAGCTCCATGGATTAGGAAGTCTACCCAGTTCCAGGTGTCCCAATCAAAGAGGCTGCAGTCGGGCAGCCATGGGGCGATCCTGAGTAAGAGCATGTCTGGAGGGCTTGACTGTCAGAAAAATTAATGCCCCTGCTTTTAAGTAGGACCTGCAGGGACTCCAAGGCAGGATTTTGTTTAAAAGAGGACTTCCCCATATTTAATGAGGATGCACAAACCCAGGTATTCTGTCAATTTAATATAGTCTCAAACAAGATCGAAGCCTTTTTTGCAGAAATCTACAAACTCATTTCTACAGCCTCTATAGACATGCAAAGGACTTAACTTATCTAGAATAGGATTAATAGGAAAGAAACAAATTTTCAGATTTGCAGAGCTAACAATTCCAGATTTCAAGACACAATATAAATTTACAGTATTAAGCACATATGCTTATTATTCATACCAAGAAAACTAATAATATCAATGAAACAGTCAATAAATATATACACAATATAAATGTTCTTCAGAGGATAGACAGGCAAGTTGCTGTAGTTCCCTGTAGTTAGCCTGCAGGACTGGTTCCAGAATCCTTCTAAGACACTCAACTCTGAAGATGTTTCTGCACTTAGTAACAAGGCATGGTGTTTGCACATAACCTATGCATATCCTAGAGCACACTTTAAATCATCTTTAAATTACTTATAATATCTAATACAATATAAATGCTATGTATATAGTTTTAATATTTTATTGTTCAGAGAATAATGACAAGAAAAAGTCTTCCATATCTGGTAAAGACAACCATTTTTAAACATTTTTGATCTTCAGTTGGTTGACTCTGATACAACATAAGTGGATAAAAAAAGCCAATAGAACATTTCCGTAATAGACTTGTATTTAGCAAAGAATAGAAATGAACTATTCAAACACACCAAACATTTGATGGATTTCACAATGAGTGAAAGAAACTAAGCAATAGTAGAAACAACCCAGGTGTTAGGAATCCATGTAGTAAATATCTACTACTTGATTCCACTTTTTTTTAACCTTTGAAAATACAAGCTGTACTAACTTCAGCAGCTCCTACACTAAAATTAGAGCTACAGAGATTAGCACGGCCCTAGCACAAGGCTGGCATGCAAATTAATGAATTGTCCTATAGTTTTGTAAAATAAACTGTACACTGATTTATTCTAACAGAAATCACATCAGTGACTGTGCTCTGCCTATGTGATATTTGCCACTAGTCTAATTTTCTGCTTTTGGGTCTCTACTGATGATGATCATGCCCCCTTCTCATTTCTAGAAATGGTTGAAGCCTGGCTTCCATTCACTCTCTATATTCTCTTTTCCTTTAAGATTTTAATGTCTGGCCCTGGAGGTGTGGATATGGGAGAGCTGATCCTGCCCCTCACTGACTGCAGCACTCAGGAGAGTGGGTACTACTCCTCACCTGGGCAGCTTGGTAGAGCTGGCCTTGGTGCTGAGGGTGCAGGAGAGCTGGCCCTGATGGTGCTGGAGAGGTTGCCCTTGCCAGCTCTCCCAGGTAGGAGAACTGATACTGCCCCTCACATGGGCAAAGCAGGAGAGCTGGCCCTGATGGCGCAGGTGCCAGAGAGTCGTGGGCTAACAAATTCGGCTACTACCCATTCCCAGGTCCCAGGCTATAAGTTGACCCACTGCACGTCCACCTCATCTATGAACTGTTGTAGCATGTGGAGGGACTGTTTCTGCAGACCCAACGCTGCAGGTTCTCTATGACACAGGGCAGCAACAGGATATCCAAAAGGAGTCCCAGTATTGATTGACAGTGTAGCAGAAGCCAGAAAACCAATGACTCATTGCTATGCACATTTGTAAGTAAAGCTAAGTAGGCAAAATGGTACTCTGTGTGACACACTGTGACACATTGCAGCTACCATGGCGAGCTTTTTAAAAATGTATGTATTTATTTATTTTTTAAACTTTTGTTTTCTTTGGCAAGGGAGGTTGCAAGAGTGGAAGGCAGATATGGAGAGATGGGTTGAGGAGTGGGATTTAGGTGCATGATTTGAAATTTACAAAGAATCAATAAAAAAGGTTCAAAATAAAGATTTGTATATTGTTGACAATAACAAGTCAAAAATTTAACATTATAAGCTTCTAGTTTTTAGCAACTTTGAATGCTTGAGCATTTGTATAATATAGGGTATGTTCAATATGTACAATCATTGTTAAATCATTTATACTATTAAATGTTTGATGAAAACTAAGATCTCTACATGAATTCCTTAAGGGAATGAAAAGCCAATAGAAAGCAAGTAGAAACAAGATTGTTTTCAGTGTCTTGAATCTATGCATGGAAATAAATATAATTTTTAAAATTAAAATGATAATATTAAGCAGTGATTATCAAATATGACTTTGTTTAAAATTTATTGGGAAGACCTTTAAAGCCACCTACTATTATCTGAGCTCTAAAGTCTACCAGAAGACCCCAAAGCTTGGAGATTGGGGTCTTTTATGGTATTTAAAATAATTTCCCCCATATGATCAAAGTTAGTATCTGTTCTAATTGTACATACAATTGTAAGGTCATGAGTATTGGAATAGAAAGACTTGTTATTTTCAAGATGAATTGCCATGAGTAAGATACTAAAAAGCAGTACTCAACTGGGCTGTCTGAATATTACAGTTATTGGATGGTAGTGCCTTAATTCCACCTGCTTTAATTCTTGGTGGTCACAGAGCAGCTGAGGCGCAGAGTATATTTAAGCTATATATCAAGTTTTCTTTTTTTAATTAATTTATTTATTTAAGATTTCTGCCTCCTCCCCTTCACCGCCTCCCATATCCCTCCGCCTCCGCCAATCAAGTCCCCCTCCCTCATCAGCCCGATGTGCAGCCAAAATATTGAACTTGTGTTCTAAGATGAACTATCCCATCCATAACACAGGGGCAGTACTTCAAAGTGTTTTAGTGTGTGTTGATTTTTGTTAGTGCTTTAATGATGCATGTGTGTGTGTCTGTATGTATGTGTGTCTGTTATATATGTATGTGTCCATGTGTGTCTCTGTGTGTGTTTGTGTGTGTGTGTGTAAGCACTTGTACGGCTCCTTTTTTAAGGTGAACATTTCATAAAGTCTGTAATCATTGTTTTAGTGTTTTCTGAAACTCTTCAACTCTGGAAATCTGGGTCTATAAAAGAGATAGTTTAAAAACTTTAAAATCAAAGTTTTGCCGAACTGAAAAACAAACGACAGCAAGCTTGCTTCAGCCTTGGCCTGTGAAGATGTCTGTAGTTCCTGTTAACCACTGACGGTCGAGGGGACAGGGCTGCACAGAGTTGGAACCACACCTTATTGGCTACAACACTGGAGAGCTGGTCCTATCCCCACTGATTCTGCACTGGAGAAGTGGATCCCTGCACCTTGCCTGAGCAGTATGACAGAGCTGACAGAGCTGTTGCAGGGATGTGGGTGAGTTGGTACCGAGGGCAAGAGAGTGGGAGAGCTAGCCCCGTCCCTCTTGTCTAACAAGTGGTGGTGTGGTGAGGGAAATAAGCCCTCTGCTCTTGCCCCTTACAGGCAGGAAAGCTGACCCAATCCCACAACTGCAGCACTTGAGAGAACGGACCCTGTACCTCACCTGGGCGCTGCATTAGTGCTGACCCAGTGGGTGGGGGCACAGCTGAGCCTGCCCTGAGGCCATGGGGTTGAAAGAGTTGGCTCTGTACCCCTTGTCGAATGTGGTGGTGAGGGTGAGAGACAAAGGCTCTCCCTCCTCATCCTTTTGCCACCTGTGGCAGATGAAAGAGCTGACCCCGCCCCTCACCAGGACCTTCACACCTTGCCTGGCAACACAGTAGAGCTAACTCCACTCATAGGGACAAGTGAGCCAGCCCTGAGAACATGAGCATAAGAGAGCTGCTCCCTACCCTCATCTGCCAGAGAGTGGTGTTAGCGAGTGAGTGATGCCCACCCTACCTCTCCACCCCTTACCACTGGGGATAGCTGGCCCCTGGGTTTTGAGAGTCAAAGAACTAACCCCGCCCTTCACCGGCTGCAACACTCAAAAGAGCAGGCGCTGTGCTTCTCCCAGGCAGCAAAGCAGCGCTGATTCTACTGGGAGGGGCTCAGCTGAGCCTGCCTTGAGGTCCTGAGAATGGGAGAACTGACCCTGCACCCTTTCTTGCCATGTGGTTGTAAGGGCAAGGGAAAGATGCTCTTCCCCTTTGCCTCTTGAGACCTGCTGCAGGTGAGAGAGCTGATTCTGCTCCTCACCAGATGTAGCACTCAGGAAAGCAAGCTCTGTACCTTACCTGGGCGACCCAGAAGAGCTAACCACATTGACGGGGGCCCACGTGACCAACCCTGAAGACGTGGGAGAAAGAGGAACTGGCCCTGACACTGCATAGGGTGAGCTAGCCAGGGTGGTTCTGGGGAGATCACACTGGTATTGAGGATGAGGGAGAGCTGGCAGCCTGACAAACCCAGCAACCACCCAGACCCAGAGCCAGGGTTGTGAGTTGGCCTGTCCCATCATCATCTACCCAATCTGTGATCAGCTGGAGCACCTGAAGGGGCCACACCTGCAGACTCAAAGCAGCAGATATTCATGACACCGGACAACAACACCGAAGCTACCTAAGGGGAGCCTCAGTGAGAGCCCAGTATCTATGGGGTAGCAAAAACCAGAGGCCTCGAACTAGACCAATGACTCATTGCAATGAACACTTACAAGTATGGATGGATATACAGACTGCATGGTACACTGTGTGACTTGCTGTGCCACACTACAAATTCCACAACAAGATTTTTCTTCTTTTTCTTCCTCTTTTCTTTTAAATTTTAGTTTTTTCATCCTGCAGGGACATTGAAAAGGTAGGGGTTGGGTGTTAAGGGATGGGGAGATGAATGGGATAGAGAGGCATGATGTGAAACCCACAAAGAATAGAAAGGTTAACTTGGAAAAAATATCAGATTCACATTATATTTTAAGAAGTCCAAACTGTTGAAGGACTGTGTAATGGGATGTCATCTTAAAATGAGCAGGGCTAAGGTGAAAGGAGGCATTGTCAGCATCTCTGAATTAACCCTTTCCTTTGGAAAAAGACATTTGTCTTATCAGAAAAGCATTGGCATGAGGTACTATGGACTTGAAGGCTAAGGAGCCTCAAATAAGATTGTGTTGTCTCACTTTTGCTCGGGAACTTATTGAAATAGACTAGTCGATGAAGTTAAAAACAAAAACCTCATTAAAAAAGTAAGTTTTCCTGTTGAATGTGATCTTTTTCTGTAGCAACATAGGGGTCACCAAAATCGAAGATGATGATCAGTGTCTCATAAGCACCCAGTTTGAGTAATGTAAACACCAGCCTGTGCCAAGTCTCCCTGGGTCTGACTCAGGTTGGCTACGGTGGAACACTAATATAAATAGACACATGCTTTTAGTCAGACTCTTATCATTTATGAGCCAGACCTGCACTACCGCCTAATAAATAAGTTCCTGCTGCATTTCCGATCCCACCCACCTCTCTGGTCAAGACTGCTCGGTCACTCTTGAGAGCACACAGAAGCTTTTAGTCTGATCAAGAAAACTTTCCACTTGGATGTGCAAACCTAACCAACCTCTAGCTCTTTCTTCAAACTGTGCTGCGTGGCAGGAGGCTCTACTCCAGCTTCATGCACCTACATCTTTGTGAGCATTTCCCTTTTGTACCTAGGCAGCCATCTAGAGTCTTTTGAGCCCTGTGTTCTGCTTGGCTACCATGCCACGTTTATGTTGCTGTGACCAACACTGACCACAAGCAGCTTAATACTATCACATGGGGTTTAGATGTCAACATAGGAATGTTGTGGGATGCAAGCATTCAATGCACAGCAGGCATGATATTTTTACATGCAAGTGACTAATGAGAAAATTGAGGGGACCCGGACATATAGCTGGGAAGAGGACGAACTGAAGTTAACATATCTTGATTTGATGGCAAAGCCCAGGCTTTTCCCAGAGTATACTGAAAATGGGCAACATGACCAGTTCTTTTGGACGGCATTTGTTTTATGTTGCTCTGTTAAAGTTATTTGAATTGTGTCCATTTTAACCATTATAGTTAGACTATTTATTTCAGCTCTCTAGTTTCCCAAAAGCATCAATCAGAGTTTCCAAAATATTTTTAGAGATCCGGCATGATGTTTATGTTGCTATAATTTATTCTTCTAAAATGATGTATTTTTGTTTTTCATGTGTATGAGAGTTTTGCCTGCATGTTCTTATGTGTACCACACAGGTGCCTAGTGCCTGGGAAGGACAGAAGTGGGAACTGGAGCCCCTGGAGCTGGAGGTATGGAGTCTGTAAGCTGTTGTATTCATGCTGGGAACTTAACCCGGGTCCTCTACCAGAGCAGCAAGTGTCTTAACCACTGGGTCATCACTGCAGCCCCTTCTCATATATATTTAAGTTTTATATATTGGCATCGGTCTCAGGGAGAGGTACTGTTCCATTTCCCTCCACAGAACTTGATAAACATTTGCAGCAATCATATGTCCATTATCTTAAAAGCAATCTATTGTCAATAACGATAAGGCTACTTCTCAAATCCAGTAAAACATAATTGGTGATACCACTAATGTTCTATAAGCATATAGTATCTAAATGATGGGGGGGTCTACCTTCAAAGGTTTTTGTTTGTTTGGTTTGGTTTTGGTTTCTTGAGAAAGGGTTTCTCTGTGTAGCCCTGACTATCCTGGAACTCACTCTGTAGACCAGGCTGGCCTTGAGCTCAGAGATGGGCCTGCCTCTGCCTCCTGAATGCTGGGGTTAAAGGCAAGTGCCATGCCACCACTGCAAACAAAGGTTTATGATTTAGTGTTAACAAGTATGTATTGAAGTCAGTTAAGGTGGAAGACATCTGAAATCAGCACTCAGGAGGCTGAGGCAGAGGGATTGAGAGTTTGAACTCTATAGTGAATTTCAGACCAGTCTGGACTTCATAGTGAGATATTGTCTTCAAAAGAAAACACAACAAAAGAACACATTAAAATTACAATGATAATTTTCTTTAAATAAATTGAACTAGTTTTCTTAGGCATATAATATCAAAAGATTCTTTATTTCCCTATGGGGAACCACACGCCACAAAGAGAGGTGGCTGCTGTGTTTCCTGGCAGAACAGCCACAGAACCCCTCCTGCTGAGGCCTCTTACCCCTGCAAAGCTGTGCAGCTAGGCTGTATTGTGAGTGAGATCACATCCAGTGTGGAGGCATGTATATAGAAGCATAAGGACTGAGAAAGATGAGACAAATTCCGGACAAGGAGTCTGATGTGGCTTCTGAGCAATTCCAGTCTCTCAGGCAGGCCTGGTGCTCATGGCATCTGGAGGCATGAGACATATATTACCTTTAAAAGTTGATAGGTTTTCAGAACAAATGGACCTGATATCAGGGAAGACAAGACAAGTAGAACAGGTGATCCAGCCTCCATTACCATTTCCTCAAAAATCTGAATCCAGGAAAACGTCAAAGCAGCTAGATGATCTAGCCTCAGAGACTACACCAGCCATGACTTCAGATAAGCCCTGCACTTTTCCAGCAGACAGAGACTGGACAACAAATGATATAGGTAGTTCTCCCAGAATTTGGCCATTATCCCAATTTTCTCAGGGTCCCCTAAAGATGCCATCACCCCCAAACGACAATTCTAAAAACATTCCCAGAAGGTGGGCTATGTAGTTTTTAGTCATTTGGTAGGTTATATATGTTTGGCGTCCTTTAGGGAGGGTTGTTGCAAGCTGTTATTGATCATGGTCATGGAGAAAACTAAGCAAAAAAGGTTGGATTAAGGGAATTCTTCCTTCCTTTCTTTTTCTTTCCTCTATCCTTCCTTCTCTATCTACTATCTAGTGGGGGGAAGGGAGAGAAACAATGAAAAGGAAAAAAGGGGGCATAGAAATGATAGGATAAAAGGGTAGATCATTGAATCTACTTTTAAACTAAAAAACTACTATTCTCAAATACTTTATATTGGTATGGACTTTTGTATATTGATTCAAATTTAAGGTTATTTTTGTTACAATGTAATGGATATATGTCTCTACTCTTGTTTAAAGAATTTTACCTATGCATCTCATTAAAAGTGTAATGTAAAGCTCTAGACCTTGAAATCTATTACAAACTGTTTAGGATAATTAAGAAATGCCGTTTAGTAGTTAGTCACCTATAACAATCAAACTTGTAGTTATGTTAAATATGTTTTCAAGGTTAAACACCGCTATATTTTAGATAGATTGGTGGTCTTCAAACACTTTAGAGATCTACAGAACATGGCATTTAAGATGGTTTAATAACAAAGCTTTTCATGGCATAAAACACTTTAGCTCCTGGCAGCACTGATCTATTTCAAAGAAGATGATGAACATCTCCCTCCATATGGAGTTTGTTTTAGATGTGGCAAAGCTAGTCACTGGGAAATAAACTTCCCTTGTCTCAACTGCTGATAGTGTGCTGTGCAAATTGGACAAGCAGAATACAAAAGAAGTTGATTGCTCAACTTTGTCAAGAGAAGGTAGACTAGTCCTTTAAAATTCCTTCTTCACAGAAAAGTCTGTCAGATATTCTGGGTCTGTGGGTCAAAGATGGATGCTCCAATGTTTCAGAGGAACCTGACTCTGCTTTTTTCCTCCCAGAATTCTTTTCTGTCTTCTCTGCCTACCTAAGTTCTGGCCTATTAGACCAAGACAGTTTCTTTATTCATTAACCAATGAAAGCAACACAAAGAAAGAAGCACCTCCTACACCAAGAGAGGATGATTTGGAAACTGATGAGATTATGTGGTCTATGGTACTATTAATGGACGAGTCCCTTGGTTGGTTCTTTATATGGTGGTGTGAGGTAGTGGGTAAAGGGGTGGGTCCTCAGTGCTGGGGACATGCTCCAGAGGATGCGTCTGTGAAAGAGGACTTGTCATATCTGCTAGTTGCCTCTTCCATGGAGCTATTCATGACTTATGACTCTTCCTATCTTTTCTGTTCCTCCTCTCTGCCTCCTGTCTGCCAAGAGGTTGGCGGTTTATCCCACCAATGTTTCCACAATGACATTTTGCTTCAAGTTGTCCCCCCAAAGAATGAACTTGGACTGAAATCTTTAAAATCTGTCCTATCTTAAGTTGAATTTGCAGGTATTTCTCACAGCAATAAGTAGTACAATGGCTGAGTCATTTTGGTTGGATTTCATAACCAGTGAGCTTTTTCTTTCAACTGTAGAATTGGCATTTAAAATCTGGGCCTTTCTCTTTTAGAGAGAATTTCAGTCAACCACTGCATTTATGACAACTGATTGTCAGTTCTTCCAAAATGTTATCTTCACTTTCTAAATTTAAACTCTAAAGTAATTAGGGTTCTATCAATCGTATTTTGTTGGTGTATGTATTTTCTTGCTAGTCCCATAATAAACTATTATGAGCTGACTTAAAAATCAGGAATTGAATTTGTCATAGTTTGGAGGCTTGGAATCCAAAGTCAGGGTATCTTCAGGCTTGGCTTCATCTGAGCACCATCTCCTTGGTATAGGAATGCCACTTCCCTGCCTTGTCACACAGTCTTCCCTGCACCCACCTCTCAAAACCTCTCCGTATTATAAGGACTCTAGTCTCAGTTGGACCTGGACCCCCTTGATTGTTTTATCTCAATTGCCCATTCTAAGACTCTGTCCCTCAAACAGAGTCACATTCTAATGCACTACAGGTTAAGGCTTCAACACACACATTGTTGACAAATGCAATTCATCCTGCAGCAGTCCACACACTCAAGATGCTGGTCAAATATGTGCAAGGGTAGTGTTATAAGTGTCTTGGACTGAGTAGGATGTTACTCATTTAGAACCCAGCATTCTACTTATCTGAACTGGTGTCTCTGAAAGGATTTCGTATACTTTGTTTACTTGCCCCTGAGAACATAGGGCTATGTTAGAATAACAGTATCAGCTGTTGATGTTTTCCTGCAAAAGAAAGTAAAGCAGGCAGATTATGGGAGATAAATTGTCTTAAAACGCATCCAGATAACTGAAAACACATTCCAAGATTTTTACTGCAGCCCTAAGTTAGCCTTGTAAGTTTTTTCTTAAATATGAGAGAATAAAATATCTGTATTGGAAGCTCCACCCTAAATCACATGCACGTGAAGCCCCCAAATAGTACTTATGGCCCTAATTAAAACTCAATTCTCTTGCTGTTCACTATCTTATGAGTGGGGGAGGAGATAACAGATGTACACATCTCCCGACCTCTGCATATTCTTGCATTCATTAAGAAAACAGTACTTTCCCCCAAGCATGAAACGACTTGCCACCAGCCCTGAGCCTCACAAAAGGAGGAGGATAAAGAAATGTTGAAAGGTGGACATATTTTCTCCTTAGACATTATATTTGTCTCCTTCTATTAGATTTATTTTTGGCACAGAGAAGAGCACATCCATATGGGGAACACTTTAAAACTGCTTGTGAAGAACAGGCACCCTTCCAAGAGGAAATGTAACCATGCCTTCATCTGGTGGAGCAGATCAATGCACTGTAAAAGATCATGTTCAGTTACCTCATTTTTTTTGAATCAGAATTAATGGCTCATTAGTCTTGATCATATCAATATTATAACACCACTTACATTTGGTAGAAAAGAGGAGGCTGATGGGGTGCACTTACTCCCTTTTACTCTGAGTGAGTAGACTGTATGCCAGCCTCAGGGAAAAGCAGCAAGATCTCGGAGGTGGCCCTTTGCAAACAGGCCCCATTTAGGGAAAATGTGGACTCTTGTGTGAGGCATTTGGAGAAAAGAGTTAAAAGGTTCTTAAAGGTTTGGTTCACTCTGGATGTAGATCAGTGTTTCTTCCAATTTAGGCAGCTGGCTAGAGCAGGGGAACCAGACACCCTAAGCATTTTTTTGGCCACATGTTGGACCATATGTTGAAAACTAAAAAAATAGAAAGAAAAGAAAAGAAAAAAAACAGATATTAAGTATCTCTTCAATATCTCTCCCAAGGGAAATTCCATCTACAAATAATCATATATTTATGCAGGGTTCAGAGAAAAATATAGACTGTACTAGTAAACTAAAAATAAGGAATTTGGTCAGCACATAGTAATCTGATTAAACAAGTTCTTCATTTCACAGATAGTAGATTTGGTACTAGAGAAACAGCAACCAGATAGGCCCTAAAATTAAAGCAAAACCTTGCTGTTGGACAATGGTTTTACCCTGTAAAGATTTGTTTCTTGTACTTGTTTAATAAAATGCTGATTGGCCAGTAGCCAGGCAGGAAGTATAGGCCAGATGACCAGGCAGGAAGTAGAGGCAGGGCAATGAGAACAGGAGAATTCTGGGAAGAGAAAAGAGGCAGTCTGCAGTCATCAACCAGCTGCAGAGGGAGCAAGATGTGATTGCCTCATCAAAAAAGGTACTAAGCCACATGGCTAACACAGACAAGAATTATGGGCTAATATAATTTATAAGAGTTAATAAGAAGCCTGAACTAATAGGACAATCTGTTTATGATTAATGTAGACCTCTGTGTATTTCTTGGGGACTGAACAACTGGGGGACTGGGCAGGATAGAAACCTCAGCTAACAAACCTAATTTACTGAAGAAAGTGCTAGATGCAGAACCAGAACTCTAGCTCCATATTGATTCTAACCCCAACCATCCATGTGATACTGGAAGCAGCAATTATTACTGCTCACATCTTTCTTCTTTTGTCTCCATAACTCCTCCCACCTCTCCTTGTACTAATTATGTTCTCATTGTTGTGACCAAATACCTATCAAGAAGCAACTTACAGAAAGCAGGGTTTATTATTTTTCCTAACAGTTTAAGAAGAAAGATATTCCTTCACATGAGAGAGAGGGAGAGTCAGGGCATAAGTATGAAGCAACAGGAGTGTGACAACCACTGGCATTGTGCCTTCACTCAGAAAATAGAGAGAGATTAGAAGTCTCACCAGTCTACAGAACCCCAAGGTGTGCCTCAGTGAACCACACCCTTCAGCAAGGTGCAATCTTCCAAAATTCCAAAATATTGTCTCCAGTTGGGGGTCAGTTGTTCAACATAGGAATCTATGGGGGCACATTTCACATGTAAACATGCACCTTATTGGGCTATATGTCCATAGCAAGTGGGTTGGTATTGTAGCCCCATGGACACAGTGACTGGCTTAAGAATAAATCACTGTGGTCCATGTGTGTCTTCCATAGGACTTTTCTGGAGCTGTTAGGAATGAGGCACCCCCTTTCCTCTGTGATTATGAAGTGATAATCTGAACTGGCAGCTTCTGGTCTCTATCTTTGCTACAGAAGAGACTGTGGAACACAGGCCTTAGAAACTGACAGAGATGAGCTGAACAACACAGTCTAAGACTTAGACCTCAGTAGACCTGGAGTTGGTCACCCTGGTAGTAGCATTGGGAAATGCATTCCTCTAGTTCTAAGCTGTGACTCTGCTGTCTGGAACTCAATCGTTACACTTTGAATATTTAGTTTAATATCTAAGAGGTTTTCTTCCTCATTTGTGAAGGAACAACCCAATGAGTCTCATTTCATCGCTGATTGTTCCAAGAATCTAAATCTAAACATTGTGGCACATATTACAGAAAAATTTATTGTAGTGATGTTCAGCTTCCAAAAGAAAGTAAACCAGAAAGTTCTGGATGTTCTCTCAAAAGTTCCTTTAAGTATTTGAGATGTATACTTACCTAGTGCCATAAATTTATCATTTTTTAACAGTGAATGAAGTGTGTGATAAAGAAAATTAATAGCACAAACAGGATTAGTGTGTAGGCTTTCAAACCCTTTTAAAAACACAAACAGCTTTTGAAGAGAGGGAAGCATGTTGAAAAATCTAATGTCTATTCATTAAAGTACGCCTAAGTGTTAAATATAGCTATTAAGTCTACTTGAAAGCAATAAAACTTAATATTTTTCTTAAAACTTAATTAATAATTAAGGCTAAGCAATCCCTTTGTACCAATGCACATAAACCCAGGGTTCTGCTGCAAAAAACGCTGTCCACAGATACTGTCTTTGATCCTTCTTTCGGCAAAGAAAAGGCGTGTGAACAGAGGCCACATCCGTTACCTTGAGAATAGACCTTCAGGAGCTGGGGATGCTGGTGAAGATAAAACAGCATGATTGAGAAGCTGGCGTGTACAAACTCCAGCTTCTTTTTACTGCCACTTACTCACTTTTCTTAAACTTAGGGAGAATCATGAAAAATGTAAGATAAATATCCTTTCTTTTCCCACCCATGAGGAGGGCTGTCCAAGTTTAATAAATGAAATTTTAGATGAAATTCGGCATAAATAGACATATCAGGTTGACAGTGCTGAAATATGACGCTCTGCAAAACAGGCAAGAAAGAATAGTCTCTTAGCAGCCACCGCAGTCAAAAGCTACTTACTAGCGCACTTAGCGTCCATTCCTGATGTGGGAATATGGATGAGAAAACTCACTGGTAATGATAATCAGACTGGGGAAATGAGGTTTGAGTAAGTTCCAGCAATTACAAAACCCGTGGCTGTTGATGATGCTTTCGTAGCTGCCTCCCAGTTCTCAGAATGGACCACCATGTGAGGAGGAGTCTAGTACTTCCCTCCTTCCACATTCCCTTGAGTGCTCCCTTCAACAAGCCCTGTATTGGAGCCTGACTGTTGCGCAGTACCCCGTGAGTGCTTTGGCTGACGGTTCGGAAGAACGGTCTTGTTTTAGTGGTGGGGTCTCTAATGTATTGTGAGGAGCAAGGAGAAAAACAGACAATCCATTTTCTAATGCAGAGTAACTTAGGAAATCCCTGATGGGAAAGTTCATCTCCGACTATTTTTGAAAGTGTTTTCCAGCATTAATTTACAAGAGTAGATTCTGCGGTTTGTGCCTGTGTATAAGATATCAGAGATGAATCGTCTGCATCATCAGCTTTGAGAAGCTCTGGGAGGGCATTTAAAAGGAGTCATAGAAGTTCAAGTCTTAACATTGTGTGTGGTAGGCTTCCTCTTCCTAAGCAGAGAATAAATGTATCTAAGAAGTATTTGTGACATTTCTGTGGGTACCTAGTTCCCATGTAAGTTAGTGCTTCTCAAACTTTTGGCTTCATAAGAATCACTTGGATAATTTAAGTTACTGGTAGTAACTAAAATTAATAGTAGTCATAAAGCTGCTATCACCGGAAATACTGAGCCAAAAGAATCGAAGAAAAATTATAAAATCTGTTTTTCCATCCGAGAGATTTACAAACAACTGTGATTTCTTAACACCACTCTTTCTAAGCAGTACCAGCATCAATCTGTCATGGAGGAGACCCAGTGTTCTACAACTTTGTAATACACAATGCCTCCTCGCCCTGCCTTCAGGAGGAGAGAGTGGTATTGCTCAGGGAGACACAGAAAAACTTAAAACATCATAAGTTAGGCTTAGACATGAAGGGGTTTTATAGAACATTTGAAAAGTAAGCAGGACTTTGAGGGAAGTCACATGTGATTTAACCATTCTGTTTCTTTCCATGCGAGGAAAATAATGCAACAGAGTCTGAGAGGTTCAACACCTGGCTTAGGATCTCCCCCAGGTAAGAGTGGGGATGGTGTCTGGAAACATCTGTGCTTGTATGCTACCACACAAAAAAATAGAGCAACATCTCATTAAAATACATGGGAAAACATAATGATATAGATAAATAGCAATGTAATCTCCAGATATCAGTTGGCAACACAGAGGTGTGTCCGGAACGGTCAATGATAAACAGTGGATACACCATATAGGAAAAGAATTGCATTTCAGGACTTTGGAGATCCACCACTCAATTAGGTGCATATAAATAATATTATGTTAACTAGTAATTATTGGGTGTCATTGGCTTTTTACTTGAATACATTCATTTACTCTTTTGAAAAAGAACTCTACATATTAGGAAATGTTACTTCTAATTTCATATATGAAACCCAACCTTGTCATGGTTTGCACAGGTAGGAAATGGTAAATGAAAATGCTAACAAACACTGTCTGTATTTCCAGACCTCTTAAAACCAACACTCTAGAGAGACCTTGGAACACTCAGTCCTAATTGGGATGTCTCCATCAAATCTCTCCCCTCTGGGCTTAGGGAGCTGTGTAGAAGGGGAGGCAGAAAGATTGTAGGACCCAGGGGGGATAGAAAACACCAAGAAAACAGTGCCTTCCAGACACAGCATGAACTCAGAAAGACAGTGGCTGAATGCATGGGGCCTGCACATGTCAAAGACAGACAAGGCGCCAGTGCTGAGAGGGGAAGTGGACACAAGCCCCCATCACCAACCAAGAAGCTATCTCCAATTGACAACCGCTCACAAAGGAAATATTTAGTTTTCTCCTATGGAGTCTCACTGGGCATATAAATCACATTGAAGGGTAGGCACCATACCCAGCAGTAAATGTGATATAAAACAAACTCAATGGTACTTTTGCAGAGTTTTTTTTCTCATATTACTTTGGGCACTTAAAAAAAAATTCTTACTGGATTTTTGTTCATATAATAAGGGTTCTGGTTTTCTGTTTTTATGGGTTTTGTGCGTATGTGTGTTTATCTTGCTTTTTAAAAATCCTGGTCTGTTTTTGTTGTTTGTTTTTCGTTTTGTTTGTTTGCTTGCTTTCTAAAGAGATAGGGAAAGAGCAAGTGGAGTTGGATGGGTGGGAGGTGGGAGAATCTGAGAGCAGATGAGAGGGGGGAAACTGTAATCAGAATATATTGTATGAAAAATATTTTCAAAAAACAAAATATAGCACTTTAGACAATGCTTTTTCTTAGCGTGATGGCTTCATGCTTTGAGAAATAGCCAGATTACTAGGAAACATGATCAGGATCTTGAAGGGGTCCTGGAATATTAAAAATCATATAATTTAAGGATACAGATGATATTGTACATTTAAGCTATGAAAATAAAGACACCTTTTTTTTACATCAGATTGTCTGGAAACATAGTAACAAATGGTTGTAAACTGCCATGTGGGTACTGGGAACAGAACCTGGGTCCTTTATAAGAGTAGGCAATGCTCTCAGCCACTAAGTTTCTTCAGCCCCCAAATCCAGTCCCTGATGCTAGGGTCTTTATCAACTTGTCTTTCAGGTGACGGTGACACTTAGGGGAAATTCAGCCAAGATCAGCTCTCCTCTTCCTTCTCATTCTAGGCATCTTTCTTACTTCCCTTTACTCTTTGGAGAATTTCTAGATTTCAAATGTACCAAAGATTGAATGTTAACATAGCAAGTAATGTATTCTTAGCAAATTCAGTAAGGCAGACTTGTTTCTGAATTATTTCAGGTATAGAGGTCACGTGTTTAGCACCAGATGTGCAACGGAGCCAATGAAAAAATTATGATGTTCCTTCTAATTGAAGAAAGAGAAATTTATCAAGGCAGATACAGAGCCTTGGATGGAAAAGAAGCATGCTAATTTAGAAGGGAACAATAGGCAAGCACAGTGAGAGACAGAGTAGGGAAGATAATGATGGCGTGGTGATGTGACTGATGATGGTGTGAGCCTCTGGTGTCACCAGGCAGCTTCACAGATTTCTCTTTCTTGCTCCCGTGCGCTCTACGGTAGGCTTTACTCCTTTTTTGTAGGCAAAGGCCCAGAATTCTAGACAGTTTGACTTACACTAAGTCCGAGAGCTGTATGATTTATCTGAGCATATCACCAGGGATATTCTCCAAGTCTCCCCATGCCTTTATTCCAAACTTCTTTTCTCATCCTGCTGTCTATATTCTTGAGAAACTCCAAGGAAATAAAATTGTTGAGGAGGGCTTTAAAGAGATGACTCAGTCAGTAAAATGCTGGCTGGGTAAGAAAAGGACTGAGTTTGGACCAGCAGCACTCACATCAAAGAGCTGCCTGGATATACTCACCTGTGCCTATAACTCTAGACCACGTGAAGGAGAAAGACCCTGCGATGGCACCTAGGTCAGCCAGTCTATATGAGTCAGTGATCTAGGTTCAGTGAGAGATTCTGCCTCAAAAAATTAAGAACGAGAAGCAATTGGGGAAGACCCTGACATCATCCTTTGGCCAATATATGTACATGCACACACATGCTCATGTGCCTGCATATAGATGTTACACATAATATATACACACACAAATAAAATACCCTTGAAGACTCCTCAATTCCTCCTTCTTTGAGTGGAAAAAAGCAGCTAGAAAACTCGTCTGTCGTTCACAAGACAAAGCAGATCTGTATGTGCTCACTCTCCTGAGCCCCAGGCAACGTCTCGCAGGCCTGACTGGCTGTTCTGTCAAATTTACTAAATGGGAGACCTGGGTTGTCCATAGATTGTCCTTTTGGAGCTAAGAGACCCCTTTACCCACCCAAAGTGCAGATGGGTGTAATTCAGCCAGCTTTGTGGAAATCCAACATGAAACGGAAATGCTGCAATGCCTTTTTCCTGCTAGCTAAACTTGCAGAGGCTGGAGAAGGGCAGCTATTTCTTAGTATCAGCTAGATTTTTTTTTTTTGAGAGAGAGAGCGCGCGAAGTCCCCAAAGAGAAACTAAGTGTATTCCAAGAGGAGTTTATATTAAGTACCTGACTCCTGCTGTGAACTGAGATATGTGGTTGTTTTATAAATTAGCCACATTTGAATTCTAAATCACTACAGGTGCAGCAGAACCTTTGATATAAGACGAGGCTTATTTCTTAGCAAACAGAATACTTGCTCAACATTGGTGGGGAGGGGGAGGGTCAGGTCAACTGTTTGGGAAACTTATCTGCTATTTAGGTAATATTCTTGGCACCCGGAGGTACAAAATAATGATATTGATAAGAAAAATAAATCTAATCCTGTCCATTTTATGTCAAAATAGTAGAAGACAAATTTTCACCTAAGTATGCAGAAAAGTAGTAAACCTGCTTAAGGAACAAATTTAATGGCTTCCAAGACTATATATTTCTAATAATTGTTTATACTTTTAATTTAACACTATTTTTCCTACTAGAAGCTTGTTTCTAATGGTGGAGAGATTGGAATAAAACTGAAGATTCTGAATTTTTCTAAAGACAGTTTCCAAAGAAATTCAGAAGGATTAGGTCTGTTTTCTATCATGTTCAGTTCTTTGTTTCAAAGAAATTCTTCTAATAAATCTTTTCTCTTTTCTCCTTCAGGCATGTGTGAGGTGAGAAGGGCTTAGGTCTCAGGCAATTTTTCTGTATGTAATTTTTTTGGATTATTACTAAAGGCATTTCCACAATTTATAGCATACTTCTAGTTTAAAAAGTTAAAAACATCAAACTTCCAACTGATGGTATTTTTTTTTTTAAGAAATCAAATTAGTTCTCAGTGGCAGTCAGCAGAAAGTTGCTGGGAGCAGTTCAACGAAGCATTAAACAATCAACATTGTAATTTCTGGCTCTTCTTTGACTCATGAGAAATTAATCTGGCCGTTTCTGGTTGCACCATCAAATGTCTGAATTCAAACTTCCTCTCCTGGTGCTGAAAAAGTTAAGAAGCAAGCTTTACTTTACAGGTTTGAAATTTGTTGGCAAGTCCGGCGGAAAAACTCTGCGGCCATTGCTTTAGTTCTGTTTCTTCTGGGGATATATAAAACCCTCTGTCTCCTGGATTGACAGGTCAGCACTTTTGAGGAGCACTTAGGGAAGATGGCATCCCCACCTCTCCATCAACGACAGCCGAAAGCCCTAACTCCCAGTAATGGTATAATGGGGAGCAAGAGGGAACTTTAGAAAGGGTCTCAGGAAATCCTTTCCCAGAGACAGTCAATACGAAAATGAGGTTGTCTTCCAGAGTGAGTGGTCAAGTCTTGTCACCGGGATTTTGCCCACTTGTGCTATTAATACCGCAGCTGCTCTCCTGCCTCTGCACGGTCATCAAGCACCATCAGGCTCCTTGTGGGACAGACTTAGACAGAGTGTCTGCAAGACGAAGCACTCCAAATGTTCTGTAGGAAACAACTCCCGTGCTGACACGGAGAGAGGAATGGATAGTCTCCTTCCCAAGTCTCTGTTTCTATTATAAATTAGATGCCTACTTAAAAAATGAGCAAAGCATAAATAATTGAAAAGAAATCAAAGGCCTTTATTACCACCCTAGTACCCAGGCTTTTGAAGATAACTCGTCTGCCCTGGCACATTTATGGATGTTTGCTCTGCTTTGCTCTCTGTTTCTCCCACAAGGAAGTGTGTACTGAAGAAGAAAAACAAAATAAAATGAAAAGTAAAGAAAAGAAACCTCTGGGTATGGTATCCAGCATAACATCACTTGCACATTTCAGGCCCAAGGGAGTCAGAGATTCTTCTTGGTATGGTTCAGCCTCCATGTGACACAGCCCATCTCCCTTTCTTCCCCACAGGAAGGGAATAGATTGCTTTACAGACAGAGGGGAGGATCCCAGGACAAAATCACCAGGGATGTAGGGATGTCCTGGGGGGCATGCAAAAGAAAGTCTTTGCTGAGCCCATTGTCCCCATCCATTCTTGCTTTTATCTCTTTCAGCTTTGGTTATACCTGGACTCCCCTCCCCTTTTGTTTTGGCAATGGCTGAAACCAGATGATCATAACGCTGATTATCCTACTCCTGGTATTTAGTTACCTAACCAAATGTATAAAAATTTCTGAATCTGTTATAAACAAATGCAGTGGTAGCTTTTCAGTGGGAAGCATGGAATCAATGGAGGATGACTAAGAACGTGGGTAAAATTCTGCCTCTAAAAGGCACAAATATTTCAGAAGTTTATAAATGTGAAGGTAAGGATGCAGAACTGGAAGGAAGAATATCTACCTCATTAGTTTAGATAAACTTGAGCTCTGGCAGAGGCAAGGCATGCTTATTTCCCAACTCAGTCGCACATATAGTACTTGGGTCATCCCTAAAACGGATTTACACCAAGAATGTGAACATCAGATCTGGGGAAAGACTCGAGAACAGGCAGTTGGGATTCACTGCTCAAAGAAGCAATACACTGTTAATGCTGTAGTTAGTGCTCGGAATTTACCTACATAGAAAATGCTGGAACATAAAAGACTACAGCCTGCAGTGAGCTGAAAAAAAACCCCAGCAGTCACCAGAGTGAAGTTATGGTGATTTCTGCGAATTGCCATTGCATTCTACTTTCTTCATATAAGTTCTAAAGAGTATGGAAGACGGCATTAGATTTATGTGCCAAACGATAGTTAATGTGGTAAGCTGACTCCCACAGTTGAGATCTCCTTAGTGTCCCTCAGATGCAGTTTTCTGAAAATTAGTTACCTGAAGAATATTGGCCTCCTAGCCAAGGTGAAATAATAGCCATCATGGAGGACAAAATAGATGACAGCCTTTGAGAGCAGCCGGTCTCAGCCTTTTGAAGGATAGCTTTTCACACTAAAGGATTATTGAGAAGTCCATAGAACTTTCCTTGTATATTTGGATGCGTCATTTCTGTCCCCAGCAACCATAGTCTCAGTTAAAATGGAAAACTATTTTTAATATTTAAATTCATGAAAAAAAGAAAAATATATCTATTGTGTGCTAGCATCACTCTTATTTTGAGCAATAACTGTATTCTACAAGGAAAAAAATTGTGAAAATAACATCATTTTTCTTTTGGCAAATACATTTTAGATGTCTGGTTTTATAAAGGATAGCAGAATTTCCAGATCTTTGTATGCTTGTTAATATTCTTATCATGAAGACAAATACCTGAGATCATTTCAAGTTAGATAGTAGTATTTTGGCTCACAGTTTCAAAGGTTGGAGCCCATTGTCAGCTGGCCTGCAGCGAGTTTGAGTGTCACAGGGATATGAGTATGAAGATGTGGAGGTTGTTGACCTCATGACAGCCAGGAGGCAAAGAGAAGACAAGAAGGGCCGAAAGCACCTTTTGGATATAGGATCTGTATTTGATGCGTTTGCATGATGTCCCTTTGATCACAACACATGAAGAAATCCTGGATTTCATAGATACACCCATGAAAAAGAAATGATTGGGATTCCTGGACATGTGTCTCCAAAACCAAGACTCCTCAGACCATTCTTTGTGATTATTCTTGAGCAATAAAGCAAACACCCTTGAAAATGTGATGATCCGGAGACATCAGATGAAGGCCTACAAGGTTCAACTCACAAGGGGTTCAGATTGAAGACCAAACCATGTATACATAACCCACAGAGTCTAGGAAGAAAAGAACTACTACTAAGAATGAGGAGGGGTTGAATGAGTTACAATCAGCAAAGTTTACTGAAAGACTTGTTCAATAGAAGAATCCAAGGCAGCATTCCAGCTGAGGTAGCACCAGTCCCCCGTTTTAGACATTAAAAGTAGGTATACAATCACTTTAAGATGTCCAAATTCCTCAATGAGGTTGAGATTGCTCAACCCTACTTTCTGAAGTAAAGTAAATGATTCTCTACTAGTTCAAATCAGTTTGTCTTTTCTACTGAAATTTTTGTCCTTCACTTTGTTTAAAAAGAAAGTTCTCAGTACACCTCACTTTCCAGAATTGCTTGTCCTGTGCTATTGTCTCCATAGATCAGTTAATCCAGCAAACTGAAAAACGGTTTGTAGGTTTAGATCGTTTTTGTTCTTAAAAAAGAAATTATGTTTATGTTTATCGAGTATCTATTATATACTTGGTGTCAAACCAAGCATTCTATACTTTATGAGTTGCCTCATTTCCTTGGAACTCTGACTGTAGAACTTACCTAATCTCATAAATTCTGTAACTTTTCTCTCTGTTTCAGCTTCCTGAATTCAGTAATTAAAATCCCCAACAGGTGCAGCAGCAAGCTCTACTACAGGAGGAACTTCTCATAGAACGAGTCCCGAGAATACCTCCCAAAGAGGTTCAAAACCCATCAGCACTTCTTTAAATTCCAAGTTTACAAGTTATAGCCCAGATTTGTAAGGTCACCTTGTCGCATATGTTCAATGAGAGCTCCGAGGCCTTGGCTGGCCATTTGTGAAGGAACTTTGCACATAGTCCTCGTTGCTTTCTTTAGTGCATCCTGTTGGTAAGCCTGCAGATCAGACCCACTACAGGGTCAGATAAACTTCTGTTTTTCTCTAACCAGCTCCCCTTCTCTTGCTCTCTGTCCCTGCCATGCAGATGGAGATCCAGGATTGATGGAAGAAAAAAAGCCCTACAGTATCTGCATCACATTCCTCTACATTCCTGCAAGCCTTTCTTGGAATCCCTCAAACTGGAGCAACTCCCAATAGAGTGGGGAAGCTGAACCAGGAAAGGAGCAGGGTTGGGTATCATCTCTCTTCCATCGTTATCCTCTCTCTCATCCACACTTCTTGACTTTTCAGCAGGAAAAGAAAATTGGCATTTATTGAGTTTTTTATATGTTCTAGCTATTCCTGTAAACTGTTCATACCTCATCTTATCTAAACTAACTGTGCCTTGACTTCTGTTGGTGGGCACACCAGTCCCATCTAAGGCTATCCAAACACCTGTCAGACAAAATCTATCTAGTGCAGTGGTTCTTCCTAAGGCTGTAACCCTTTGATACAGTTTCTCATAGTGCGGTGACCCCCAACCATAAAATTATTTCATCGCTAACTGTAATTTTGCTACTGTTATGAATTGTAATGCAAATATCTGATATGCAGGATATCTGATATATGACCTCCAAATGGGCCACGACACACAAGTTGAGAACAGCTGATCTAGTGGATTAGTACATGATATGCTACCTTAACTCAATAATTTTCTGAATTGTGCTTCTCATTTATAAAGTTGGCTATATTTGTATTTAACTTCTAACTCCATAAAATGAAACTAATTCCTTAGTCCCACCAACACTGTCTTTGTCACACCTCATGTTTGTCTCTCTGCATCATGATTCTACTTTAATCAAAGACTTCAGGTTCTCATTCAGTCTCAGCTGGTCCAGTGGTGGCCTTATCCTTGACCCCTTTGCGTCCATCAAAAGCAGCAGTGCCACAGCCAGACTACCTTGGTCTAATCCTTCCTCCACCAATTCCTAAATGCTCTCTGTTCACAGGCAGCTGATTTACCTTCTATCCTTTGAATTCCTAATCCATAAACCAGCAGCAGTAAGAGTCTCACCTCTTTTCATGGATGGAGATTAAATGGATTAACATGTGTGAGCATCCTCGATGGCTCTGGCACGCTCTGTCTATGCCACCTGTCGCTTATGTTTGTAGTTGGAGCACTCAGATAACTTCGTTCCTTGGCGGAGCAAACATCTGAGACTTCTACTTCATTGCAAGTACAGACCAGACCAACTTCGCCTTCAGGCTCCCTCTTGATTTCCTCCAGCCTTTTTTTTTTCCATTAGGTTACCACACACACTTCCCAACAACCAGAACACCTAGACGTTGCTGTCTCACATTCTTGCTTCTATATCTTCATCTCTCTGCACATCCAACTCATCATGTATTAAAATTTCATTCATCCTTCAAGACTTAAAAACCAATAGCATCCCTTTCAAGAGGCCTTCCATCATCTTCCCAGAAGGAAGTAATTTACTTACCTTGTGATCTCAGCTCTTTATTATAGCTCTCCTTTGGCATTTTGCCACGCATTATTATCTACTGTAATTACAGGTATCCATCTTCCCATCTAGAATGGAAGAAGCCCCTCTAGAGCAGGAAGTATTTTGCATTGATATTTGCATTTCCCCAATATTTCTATTCAGAGTCTGGCCTGTAATAAGAATTAAATCAATTCCTGGAGCACGAGTTTTAGCCAACAACAGCTCTCATTTTTGAGCTCCTCCTTAACTATAAACACAGCATGGGTTATGTACATGGTCTCATTTAACCCTCAAAACTCTATGAGACACTTGCTATTTTCTTACTTCTCAGATGGGGACATCAAGTCACAGGTAGTAATTTGCTCATAATGTAAATCTCATAATCTGCATAATCTGAATCTGACCTAAGTGCTGTTCAAGCCAAAATCTAGACCCAAACTACATTAGGAGACTCTTCTACTCTCAAAGGAAGTTCTTATGGAGTAGATTGGCGTGCGTGCACAGACACACACATACATACACACACCACACACACACACACCACACCACACATATACACACACACTGGCACTAATTGGTGCTTGGGCTTTCTGCCATTGCAGTAGTCATATCCTGCTCTCTCCTACTCCATCTTGGCTGAGATTTGCTCCCTCCTCTTTGGAGACATTGAAATTGAAGAGCAGTCACAGATACCTCTCCTGCCAACGCTGCTTCCTGGGACAAGAACTGAGGTCTAGTAGCCGGACTGACTACAGGGCGCTCTCCAAAGAATATGTCAGCACTATGCCAGGCTGATTAAAATGCAGAAAAGAAATCACTCACAGCCTAATGTGCATTGCACTGTACTGTATTTGATGGCATATTTATGCATACATCTTCAGAAACAATATTCTTGTAAGTCTTGTATCAACCCCTTGGGGAGATATTGGCAGTGAGCAGGAAATCAGCAAACACATTGATCCTACATGCTCTGCGATGTTAGTAGTAGTCATGAAATTGAATTTCATCTTAACGTATTAAAATCAATATACAGTGTTCAGTTTAATTTGGAATGTAAATACCATCAAGGGTTTTCAAGACAGAGAAAATAATAGTTTGTAACTCGGATATGCATGTATTATTACACAGACCATTTTCTGTTATTTAGAACAAGCGTGACCCTAGAATAGGAAAAAGGACTACTCAGCCTGTCAGAATACATAGCAACCCAGGGCCAGTGAGCTGGCTCATTGAGAAAAGGCGCTTGCTGCTACACCTGGCAACCTAAGTTCGATCCTTCAGATCCACATGGCAGAAGGGGAGAACTGAGTCTTCTCTGGCCTCCATATTCACACTGTCATGTGCCCACCCCATCAATCAATAAATGTAACAAAGAAAGGAATAGAAGCTCAAGCTGTCAGTTAATCACACTTGGTGGATAGGAAGAGGTCCTGCCTTTATACTAGCATGTCTCACTAGCTATTTCTCTGCATAATTTTGTTTTAAAGTAAATATTTCTTGAAAATTACACTTAATGCTTATAATTCTCTTATTCATTGTTCAACTCCAATGACAGAGAGAGAGAGAGAGAGAGTGAGAGAGAGAGAGAGAGAGAGAGAGAGAGAGAGAGAGAGAGAGAGAGAGAGAGAGCTCAAATCCTGAGAAGTGTGTTTCTTTCATCATGAAGAATGCTGCTTGTTTGGGAGATGGGAATGCACATGGCTGCAAATGGAGACTGCTCTTTCATTTCCTGGCCACCCAGACCCGAATAATCACACAGAAACTACATTAATCACAACACTGCTTGACCAATAGCTTAGTTGTCTTTCTAAGTAGCTCTTATATCTTAAATCAACCCATTTTTATTAATCTACATATCACCATGAGGTTATGGCGTACCAGTAAGGTTACAATGGCAGCATCTTTCTTCTACGGCTGCTACATGGCATTTCTTTGACTCCGTCTACTCTCTCTCTATATCCCTTCCAGTCTGTCTATATTCTGCCTCACCATAGGCCAAAGCAGTTTTGTTCATTATCAATAAAAGCAATACATATACAGAAGGACATCCTACATCACATGGCAGGGCCTAGGAACTCTGAATTCTCCCTCAGTACCTGTCTGCCTCATTCCTCACACCTTTCTTGTATCTGGATGAAATCAGGAGCAGTGATTATTTGGATCACTGTGTGATGATTGCATTCACTGAAGAAATGAAGATGTGCCAGAGAGGATGCTAAGCCCTTTGCATGGTAACTTTGTTACTACTTTAACCAGCCCTGGCGTAGGAGTCTTTCCTGTTTCTATCTTATAGAACAGAAACGGGGACCCTGAGGAACACTTGTCCAAAGCCACACAACCTGAAAGCGACTGTGAAGGCATGAGCCTGGCTTTGTTTAACTGTAGCCAGCCAAGAGAAGGTAGCACTGGTCTTCTAGAAATCATTATTTTTGTTTCAATCAAATAAAAGCCTGTTTAAAGAGAGACTTGAAAGAAAACAGGAGGCCAGGGGCTGGTTTTAGAACTTCAGTATGAAAATATGCATTTCCCAAGGATCATGGGTAAGAAAGCGGCATAGACACCAGTGAGGGGAGTAGTGGGGATTTTATGACTGATACACACTCATTGCTGTGGGTCTTCATGACTGTGATAATTCTATATTATTCAATTCAAGTTCCTCAGAGGCTAAATAGGAAGCATGCAGTGGTCTGTTGGGCCCTTTTCCAAAGTTCAGAGCTGTATGATCCAGCTCCCTGAGAATATCTGCCTTTTCCTCATACCACCATGATGTCCAAAAAATATGTCACCACACAGCTAAAAATGCTTATTGTCTGTATTACCTACACACTCTGAGGGGAAATAAAGGCCCTCCGTGATAGCTAAGTAGTCCATAATTATCCTTAATAGAATATACATTGCTTTCTTATTTCCAGATTTCTTGTGATTGAGTGTCCCCATTCTTTCAGGAGCCACTGAGAAAGGTGCCTTATCAATACCATGTATTATCTCAGCCTGGGGGAGAGGCATGGGCACAGATAGCATCAGTTCTATGACTTCGATATATTTTGCTTGGAACATTCTAGTAACTGCAACCATTGGAAACTGTAGGGTGTAGTGGGAGTCCTTCAGAAACAGAGTATCTTCTCAGCGCCACATGAGGGAGAGGAATCTTAGATTTATAAAGTCAATCATACTTTTCCTCTAATGAGAAAATGAGAAGCCTTGCTCTCTTAACATTGGGTATTTAAGTCTTTAATTCTATCTATCTATCTATCTATCTATCTATCTATCTATCTATCTATCTATCTGTCTGTCTATCTATCTATCATCTATCATCTACCTATCTCTTATCTATCATCTATCTATCATCTATCATCTACCTATCTCCTATCTATCTATCTATCTATCTATCTATCTATCTATCTATCTATCTATCTATCATCTATCTATCATCTATCTATCATCCCTCTACCCCCTTCTCTCTCTCTCTCTCTCTCTCTCTCTCTCTCTCTCTCTCTCTCTCTCTCTCTCCATTGGGGAGTGGATAGATTAAGTCTCTTGGCAACAATGAAGAATTCTTTAAAAATGAAGATTAAAACACAAGTTGCCTATTTTATTTCAAAATGTCACATATACCCAAGGTTACCAGCCTGTAACCTTCCTTGTTGTTTCAAAATACAAGCAATATTTCTAAAGTTTCAGCTCAGTTGCTGTGATTATTCTCTTTAAATTTTTCTAAGTGTTGATAACCAACTGAATTATGTCTTCTTAAAATGTTGAAGTATTAACTTCAGGATTTCTGGAGATGACTGCCTTTGAATGAATGGTGCTTCCAAGGAGCAATTAAGGTTGGTATTGGCTTTAATTCAGTATTGCTCATTTCTTCTGAGAAGAGGAGTTGAGTACACAAATACACACAGAAGAGGCTCATGTGACGACAAAGGGGGAGAGTTGCCCCTTGAAATCGGATGGGATGGATCTCTCTGGGAACTTAGCCTGCTTGCAGCTTCATCTCAAATTCTGAGCCTGCAGAATTGTGAGGAAGAAAACTCTGTTGTTTAAGCATCTACTGTTTGCTATTTTCTTGAAAATGAATAAAATAGCAAGAAAACCAGAAAAGATTATGCTATTCAATATTTTACTGCTCAAATTGTGGCCCAGAGGCTCGTTATACAGCTCAGGGTTTTGGCCAGTGTTCTCAACCTTCCTAATGTGGTGACCCTCAAATAAAGTTCTTCATGTTGTGGTGAATTCAACTACAAAATTATTTGATTGCTACTTCATAATTGTAATTTGCTACGGTTATGAATTTTAATGTAAATATCTGTTTTTTTATGGTCTTAGATGACCTCTGTCAGGTAGAGAACTGTTGGTTTTGGTGTTTGCCAAGAATGTGCAAGGCTCTGTGTTCAATCCTCAGCATTATAAAGCAAAACAAAATAAGATAATAATAATAATAATTAAACACAATATATGGTTCATTGATACCACCTTGGCTTTAGCAAAAATTTGGAACACTCTGGCTTTCCCAGACATTTGGAATCTCATTCTTACTTTTTATGAAGTCCCCAAGGGCTCCATGTGCATATACAGGTTTGATCACACTAAATGTTGAATGATTTATTTAGTTCACCTTAAGTTATAGTTAAACTTCATATTTTTATCAGCAATGGGTTTTTGACTTCCACTGTCTCAGTCAGGGTCACTATTGCTGTGATGAACACCATGCCCAAAGCAACTGGGGGAGGAAAGGATTTATTTGCCTTATACTTCCACACTATAGTCTATCATGAAAGGAAGTCAGGACAGGAGCTCAAATAGTGAAGGAACCTGGAGGCAGGAACTGATACAGAAGCCATGGAAGGGTGTTGCTTCCTTGCTTGCTCCTCATGTTGTGTTCTGCTTGCTTTCTTATAGAACCCAGGATCACCAGCCCAGGGAGGGCACTATCCACAGTGGGCTGGGTCCTTCTTTATTAATCACTTGCAAAAGATGATGATCAACCCAGATACAACTGGCCAAGGTATAGAGAAGAAGAGATGGCAGAATGTTCAGTCACAGATGGAAGATATAACTTGCACCACCTCCTCCAAAGGCTCAGAGGTCATTGTGAAAGAGGAAGTGGAGAGAGTGTAAGAGTCATAAGCAGTAGACGACTACAAGGAAATAACATTTCCTGGAAACAGTGGGGCAGCTGCGTGTATGAACTCCCAGGGTGGGACAGCATTTATAAGATCTATGCCAGCTTCAAACAGATTAGATCCCAGCACAAAGAACAGAGTTGGGCATCAAGTTCTCACAAGACTTTTATCATATTTTTGTTGTGTTTATTGTTGTGTGATATCATATTAATGTCTTATTGTAATATATGTTACACAATCTAATACATATATGTTTAAACATACATACATATATACATATGTACATTTTAAAGCAAGTGCTATTTTAGAATAGGGAATCAAGGCCAAGAAGTTTGTTTGATGTATAATGATATGGGCAGTATGAGACTTTTCCAAATATATGAATATAGTTCATGATGTGCTAAAATTTGAGAAATATTATCCTGCCCTAAATTTTCCAATTTTTTTAAAGTTTCAAGAGTCGATGGTGAATGTGTATGGGGTGACACTTGGCCACTCAGGCATTTCTTCTACCTTAGATTCCAGGAATCGAATTGGGCTTGGGGTGGAGATGAGCCACCACCTTCTTATTCCCTTTCTTACTGTACTTCGTTTCACCTAGGATTATTATGGTAATATCAGCCGCTGACATTTATGTGGCGTCTTATGGTTTGAAAAACTCTCGCACATTTTTGAAGCCATTTGATCTGTAAAGCATTTGATCTGTACGGCATTTTATCCTATAGAGAAGAACTGCCTGTCTTTGAAGGGGAGGAAGGTCTGGCTATTATTGGAATCTTTCTCCCCGTAGGGTCAGAGAGTCCTCTGTATGCATGTTTTTCTATAAGACTGACCCTATTTGCTGAAGGTCAACTATGCCTTCGGTCATCTGAGAATTCTTAGGGAAAGTAGACTCAACACTGGCAGCTCCCAGGGAAGGGTGGGACTGGTGGGTTGACCAGTGCGTGGACAGGTGAGTGTAGCACTCAAGGCCACTACTAGATCACATCATTATTCTTGCAGCCCCGCCTCATGATTTGGTAGAAACATTTAACGGGTGAAATATTGGTGAACAGCTATATGCCATACTTTATCTTTATAGTTTTTCAAATCTTAATTTGAATGACTCTACTTTTCTCAGGTCCCTTGGGGTAGAATTTTCCTTTCATTTTTACAAGTGCACCCAGTAGGGATAGTGCGCTCAGTAGGATCAGCAGTAATAAATGTAACACAGTCAACCTAAAAATATTATCTGCAGAAAAGAACGTCAAGAGGCAAGTGAAGAGGCAGGCCCCAGAATGCAAAGAAAACCAATCATTACCAATTTACAACCCAATTGAAATGGACGATGGCACTTAACTAAACATGAGATAGAGAGACAGACAGAGAGACAAATGGCACAGAAATATTTTTTTAAATCTCAACATTTTAGGCACCAAGAAAAGGCAAATCAAAATTGCCGTGTGATTTCATATTACCCCACTCAGAATGGCTAAGATTAAAAAAAAAAAATCCCCATAAAGGCCAGACGTGGGAAAAGGGGAATACCTATTCACTGCTGGCATGAATGTGAACAGGTACCCACACTTTGGAAATCAATATGCAGGTTCTCCAGAAGGCTGAAAAGAGATTTAACACATGAACCAGTTATACCACTCTGGTGCATATATCCCAAGGGCTCTGTATCGTCCTACAAAGACACGGCTGCTCTATTCACAACTGTCAAGAAAGGAAACAGCTCAGAAGTCCAGAAACTAAAAAATGGGTGATTAAAAGACAGTTTGTTTACACAACAGAGAAAAATGAAATTATGAAATTCTCCAGTAAGTGTATGGAACTGGACAACAGCATGCTGAGCGAAGGACCAGAAATAAAAATGTTACATATATTCTCTCATTTGTGAATATTAGTTTTCAGTTTTTAACCATGTGCTTTATTTGGAATATTCATAGATGTCAGGAAATTACTGTGTCACGTGGCAGAATCTTTCAAGGGATAAGAAGGAGTGCACACTGATGTAATAGGTTAAAAGAGAATTATAGAACAGGAAGGGATAAAGTTTGAACAGGGAAGGGAGGGCAATGTAGAAGAAAACTGTGAGGGATAATAACATTAAAGACTTTTCTAAAGAAGTCAGACAGAAGCCTATTACTGTAAAAACATCTTAAAATAGATATAGACACATTTTTTTTAAAATGTCAAAATGGAGTTACCTTCTAACAGGGCAACAATGCACCTACCTGCCACCACAGGGAAATAAATTAAAAGCTCAGGCCCAGGAATGGGTCACTGATTTTGAAGTGATTGACCAGTGATGGACCCAACAATAGACAAACATAACCAGCTATTGTTAATTCTCTTTGTTATCCTCTAGAATTTGACAGTAAGATAACTATTGCTGAAGACACCACATCCTGGAATCATAGAGCATAAAGAAATACAGCTGGTACTAACCCGCATGTGTCGTCTCTTTTGGCTAGCTTTTATAGTAGTGGGAGGCACCATACACACGACAAATAAAGGAAAGTAGTCATCAGCTTTACCCAGATGTGAACCCTGCAAATTCCCATCATTATGGCCTGATGAGACATGCACATTCTTTCTTCTTTTGTAGATGACTACATTAGACCTGGCGATCCTTCCCATTGTACTAGATGGTTTTGTGTGTCAACTTTAAGTAAGCTAGAGACACCAGTGAGAAAGGATCTCCTCAGTTGGGGAAATGCCTCCATGAGTTCCAGCTGTAAGATATTTTCTCATTTAGTGATCAATGGGAGATGGCCCAGCCCACTGCTGGTGGTTCCATCCCTGGATTGGTGGTCCTGGGATCTATAAGTAATCAGGTTGAACAAGCCAATGGAAGTAGTCAGTGAGCAGTGGCCTCTGCATCAGCTCTTGCCTCCAGGTTCCTGCCCTGGAAAAAAAAACAGAAAAAAAAACCTTTTCTTTTCAACTTGCTTTATGGTCATCATGTTTTCTTGCAGCAATAGAAACCCTAACTGAGGCACTGTTGATCAAATACCGTGACAGTGTGGATACCCAGAGCAATCAAAGTATTTTAAAATATTGCTATGGGGATCCCCTTATGGTATGACACAAAACAACTAGTTTAAAAGAGAAGATGTGGACAAAATTAGTCCTATTCCTTTTCACCTGGGTTTGAAAACTTTGACACTTGTATATACTTCGAGAAGGGGGCAATGAAGACATGCTGGTCTTTTGCTGCAGCAAAACACACAGTCGTAAATTCATTCATTTAACCCGGTGACCTTTTTGGTTGGAATTTTTTTTTTTCAAATTATCCAGTATAAGGAAGTCAACCACACAGCAAAAGGATACTATATCAAGAAGAATATTAATGTCATTTATTTTGATATGTGAGGTTTCGTTTAAATTATTTATACAAATTCATAGTGCAGTAGTGTCTTGTGGTGTTTTTCTAAAAATTAATAAAGGCTCCTAAACATGAACTCTCAGTAGAGTGTTGGCTATGAAATCTTCACAAGAACATCTTTCTTTATTGAATTTAAGACTAAATTATATTCAAATTAGAGGGCAATAATAAATGAAGTGTGTTTTTAACTTACAAATTCAAATTGACATGTGTAAGGAGTAGGAAGTAAAGACATTGATGTGTCCTTTGACCTTTGTCCCCATCCTATAAAGGTTACTTCTTCTCAGGTTCACTAAGGAGCCTTTGGACTTGAAAATGAGGTCATAGGCTTTCCTACCACATTCAGGGAAGAGAGTAGGTGTGTAAGGTGATGACACTGAATGTTTACACTGTCACTATGGGAACAGAACGGCTCACAAATGTCTTATGTAGTTGTCATCCTGTGCCAGGTCTCTACTGGATTCCAGGAATATCATCCTGAGCACAGCACCATACTTACTGTCAAGGATCAGCTGCCTTGTTAGGATAGGTAACATTGGTTCTGGAATATTCTAAAGCTCAATAGCTTGGCATAATATAATCTTGCCTTTGGTGGTGAGTGATCTGTGTCATTAATCACAGTGTTTGGTTTCTTGCATTGTGGTTTTGCTTTCTTCTAGAACTTGGTGGGGGATCCTCTGCTTGATCCTTGAATGTGATCAGAAGTCAGAATCTAGAAGACAGTAATGAGGGAAATTGGTGGAGATTGAGTGGCTGTATTTCACTGCCTAGAATTTTGTCAAAGCAGTCATTTTAGCTGCAAGGAACGCTGGGGGAATATGATTCAGATTTGTCCTGGGAGGTGGAAGAAATGTATTTTAGTGAATGCCTTTGATGTCTGCCATAGCAATAAAGAGATGTGACTGCAATTACTGCATTATTATAACACCAAGAGAAGAACATGCATAATAAACACACAGACTTGTTGAGATCAAGTACCAAGCTACAAGGGCAATAACATTTTATCTCATTGTCTGTTGCTGTGCCAACTTGCTTGAGGCTAGTTACTTTAAAAAAAAAAAGAGGATTATTTAGCTCAAAGGCACAGAATGCTGAAATGTAAAGGTTGAACAGCCTGATTCATTTCAATTCTGACCAGCCCTGATTTCTCTTCTCTGTTCACAGCATGTTAATGGTCACATGGTGTGGATTTTCACTCTGTGGGGTAATCTTGCTTCATAACCACTGGCTTTTGGGAGAACTCAATCACTCTGTGATACCAGTGTTGATCTCTTCTGATAACTATGGCCCTGTGATGTACCTAGCTCTTCATGGACCCTACCTATTAAAGATTTACCACCACTTAAGCATTGTTCTGGAGAGAACCACACTCTCAGCCCCTGAAATTTGGGGATGTGTATTTGCATCATTTTAAAACTGTAGCATGTGCTTGATGACTCCTCATAGGATAAAAAGATTTAAAAAGCATACTAAAATTAAATGAAATCTCAAATACTTAATATAGAATAACAATGATTTCTTAGTTGAAAAACAGTTTTAGCTTTTAGATTTACTTATTTTAATTTATTTGTATGAATGTTTTGCCTGCATGCCCTTTTGTGCACCCAATGTGCCCCTGGTTGTCAATGGAGGTCAGAAGATGGTGTCAGATCCCCTAGAACTGGAGTTCCATATGGTTCTGGAAACCAAATTCAGGTTCTCTGCCAGAGCAGCAAGTACTCCTAACAGCTGAGCCATCTCACCAGCCCCTGAACATTTTAATGGGATAGTTGATTCACACACTACTTACTGTCTTAGTAGTAGAGTGTGCTTTACCCAGTCTCAAAACTATGGTCAAATATCACAACCAAAATATTGACCTTAACATGGTCAACTAATCTTATTTAGACTTCCTGAATATAAATTGAATACAAAACAATTTATCAGTATATTTAGACTCATTAATCACCCACGATAAGATAAAGAATAGTCAGAATAGTTTTGTCACCTCAAAAACTTTTCCATGATCATTCCCATCATGGAATCAACTCTTGTTTCCAAAGCTTAGTATTATACATGTGCAGCATAGATATGACTGGATAATACATAACTTTTGGGTTAGGCATTTATTACTCACAATTATTTTATTTTTTGAGGGCCAGGTTTAGAGATGGGTTTCACTCTGTAATCTTTGTTTACCTAGACCTACTATGTAGACCAACTTGGCTGAATGTGAAGTGATTCTTTTACCTCTACCTCCCAAATGCTGCAATGACAGATTTGTGCCATATAGTTGACTACCATGACTTCCATGCCTGGCAGTCAACATGATTTTCTGAAGTCATCCAAGTTGTTGTATTGATTAATAGTACACATCTTTGATTTCAGAGAGATATTCAAATTTTGAAAATCCATGGTTGTCTAACCATTTGCTAATAGAATGGTAACTGAACTTATTTCAGCTTGGGATATCACAAGTAAAGATGCTGTGTGCATTCATAAGTTGTTTTTCACAGAAATTAAAATTTCAATTTCTCTGGGATAAGTATCTGAGAGTGCAGTTTATAGGGTTCTATCACATAGAAGTTGCATGTTTAATTTTATATGAAAGTACCCCCACTGTTTTCAGTATGGTTGTTCTATTTACATTCTGACCAAGCCATACACTAAGGGCTCAGTTTCTCTGCATTCCAGTCAACGTTTGGTGTCACCATTATTTTATTTTAATAATCTCAATAGATGTGGGTTTATTTTCAATTTCCTGGTGGCTAATCATATGTTCACTGCATTCTGTTTATCAGAATCATAATTTTAGTGAGAGTGTGTAATAAATTCAGAGGTGTACATTACTGTGTGCAGGCAGGGAGCCGAAAGGAAGATATCAGGTGTTCTCCCAGCCTTTTATTTTGTGCCACCACCCAGCTCCCATAACATGATATGGAGATTTATTATTAGTTTTGAATGCTCAGCCTTATCTTAGCTCTTATTGTAATCAGTTTCTGTTTATCTACACTTTCCCTCAGGGCGTTTTATCTTTCTTCCTTTCTGTATATTTTACTTTCCTGCTATCTCCATGACTGACTGTCTGGAGATGGCCTGTCATGTCTTTCTCTCTCCCTTATTCTTTTCTCCTTCTTCTCTCTTGAACATAGATTTCCCATCCTACTGATTGTCTCTACCCACCAGTCCTGCTTATCCCTCTCCTGTCTAGCTATGAGCCATTCAGCTCTTTATTAGACCAATCAGATGCCTTAGGCAGGCAAGGTGAAACAGATGCAGCACATCTTCACAAAGGCAGCACAAACAGATGTAACACATCTTTACATCATTAACAAAGGCAGCAGAAACAAATGCGACACACCTTCACATAGTTAAAGCAATATTCAGCGGCATAAATAAATATAACTTATCTTTGCCTCGTTAAAATAATATTCCACATCCACAACAGTTTTTCTCTACCACTATCCACGTTATTCCCCTGACACAAGGTCTCTTGCTGGACCTGGAACTAGGGTGGGAGCCGGTGTAGATTTCCACAGATCTCCAGTCTTTCCTCCACAGCTCTGGGATTACAGCCACACCCAGACACACACACACCTAGTTTTTTTTTAATTGAAAACAGACTCTTCTTTCATATAATGCATCTCTAATGAAGTTTCCCTTCCCTACACTCCTCTTAGATCCTTACCATCTCCCCTCTACCCCAGATCCACTCCCCTTTTGTTTCCTCTTTAGAAAATAGCAGGACTCTAAGGGACAACATGAAGGGAGGACAAAACATGATACAATAAGACAAGGCAAAAGTTCTCATGCCAATGCTGGACAAGGCAACCAGATAGGAGGGAAAGAGTTGAAAGAGCAGGCAGAAGAGCCAGAGACACACCTAATCCCTCTGTTATGAATCATCCCAAACCACCAAGCTAACAGTTATAGCATGCATGCAGAGGACCAGGTGTAGACCAATGCAGGCCTCGTTGGTCTTTTAAGGATCCTATTCTCTTTGGATGTATACCTTGCTCAACCTAGATGTAGTGGGGGTGGGGGCCTTGGACTTGCTACAGGGCAAAAAGTCAGTACATGCAGTAGAGACAAATCTCAGTGCCACTGTCAGTGGCCCCTCAGTCTGCCCCAACTGTCAACCACATTCAAAGGGACTAGTTTGATCCCATGCTCGTTCACTCCCAGTCCAGTTGGAGTTGGTGAGCTCCCATTAGCTCAGGCAAACTGTCTATGTGGGTGGTCTTGACCTCCTTGCTCATATTCTCACTCCTTCCACTCTTCAACTGGACCTTGGGAGCTCAGTCCAGTGCTCCAATGTCAGAACCATATTTTTAATTTGTAGCATATTTTGGAAAATTTCAGCTCATTCTTAAAAATAACTTTTTAAATATAGCTTCTTATTAAATTTGTTCTTTGACTATCCCATATGTATTATATCAATTATATTTATGTTTAATTCTATATTGATTTTATTTATTTAATATTTATATATTTATTTGCCATTTATTTAATATTTATCCATACTATTAAATATAAATATATTTATGTGATATAATATATGATTATATAGTTACATAAATTAATTAATATTATATTAATTATATATAAAGCAATAGATATTCATTAATTAAATTTGTTCTTTGACTAACCCATATATACATATATGGTTTATAGCATGGAGAGATCAAAGCAGAAACTCACAATGGAAATCATTGAAAGTTATGATCTCTTCTATTTGCTGTGTCATGACTACCCAAGGTGAGGGCAAATGGGTTGCCTGCCCTCTCAGCACCATGTTCACTGTGCCCTTGCTGTCTATCACCAAGACAAGATGAGGTCCCAAAGTGTTGAAGGAGCTGTGGTCTGCGTTCCTGCCACCCGGCTCCTAGCCTCCAGCTAGCTTATGCCCCGAAATAACAACACACAAACTGTATTCATTTAAACACTGCCTGGACCATTATATCTAGCCTCCTCTGATAACTCTCATATCTTGCTTTAACCCATCTCTAATAATCTGTGTGGCTTACCAGGAAAGATTCAGCATGTCTGACCTGGCGACTTGCTTCATCGGGTCTGCCTCAGAGAGCAGCGGCATGGCGTCTCTGACCTCATTTCCCTTCTTCCCAGCATTCTAGTCTGTCTACTCCACCCACCTAAGGGCTGGCCTATCAAATGGGCCAAGGCAGTTACTTTATTATCCAATGAAATCAACAGATTGACATGTGACCTTCTCACATCACCAAAGTGTTCCACCTCCACACACACACACACACACACACACACACACACACACACACACACACACACAGTTTAGATATGAAAGCTTAGCATTACTTGTTTTCCATGTGATGCTTCCGATAAAGGATTCGAAGTAAAAGAAATCAATCACACAAATTTATAAATTGGAAGCAAAAATCTCTCCCAGCATGAAAGCTTACAATATGACATAAATAAAAGATATCCTGGAAATCACTATAATGCTAAACGTCAATGAATCATTGCATACTATGATAGAATCCATTTGTGTATCTCACTGGCAGCTCACGCTCCTGGCCCCTGGCCACTCCAGAACATGTGATGACCGTAGCTAGACTTCCATCTTGCTCCATTCCGCCCTAAATACATTCTCTCCTACCATCCTTGAGATTTGTGTCGACTGATTGAACTTCAACTAGAAACTCTGCCAGCTTCTCTCTGGCTTCTCTACAGGGCTGCCCGTGTCGTTAGCCTTGGAGTTTTCCTCCTCACCTTATCCCTGTTTCTTGCTACAGCATCTTTCTAAATTTATACTTTCTATTTCTCAAAAGAATTGGGTCCCATGCAACTTCTAAGGATCTGCTGTGTAAAAGTGACAGTGTGTTATGTGGGAACATAAGGATGAAGACAGCACCTTTGTCTCTTAGTTTACCATCTTACGTAGTAGATAAGGACCCTATGAAAACCAACTCCTCTTCTTACTATGTATGGAAATTACAATTCAGCTCATCATCCTTTATTAATTCTTCTCTCCAAAGCTGCTACACTATTAATATGAAAAAGCTAAATTGTATAATTCTTGAGTAGTGCCCTGAGATCTGTCCAGCATTGTGGTAAAATGTCCCCCATAGGCAAGACAGCCAGATCTGGTGGCCGACTGACACCTGGTGAAAGAAACTGATAGCATAAAGACTGGATCAGGAGTCACAAGACCCTGATTCTGCATGGCTATTTCTACAGCGATAAGAATTTCTTCCTATAGCTCTAAGGAAACAAAGCTGGCATAAGTCATGGACTAATTCAGGCTCGGTTTTTGAGGTCAGGCGCTGCCAACACTGTGAAGGATCCACCCACCCCAGTCTTACTCTTTGCATCCCTGGCTCTGTTTCTGTCTGGGTTGGCTTTACCTGTATCCAGCTCCCTGGCTGTGCTAATTTTCCATCATTCTTAGAAAGTCGTTTCAGGGAACAGAAAACACCTATTTCCCCACAGCTCCAACAAAAGCCCTGGAATGAATTGTGTTGGCTTTATTACAGCCCGTGTTTTCATTTTCAAACTAATTACTATGACTGGAGGACATAGATCCTTCCAGTTGATCCAGCTGAGTCACAAGCCTACACCTGGACTCAGGAGGAAGAGTCACTGAGCAACTGAGACTGTGAAAAAGGGGGGTTCTGCCACACAGAACAGATCTACTAGAAACCAACTCCCAGGGAAGAGGGGCGGGGCGTGCTGCTAGGAATTGAGAAATAAGCTGGCTCTTAATTTGAAAGGTGGTTATATACTGTTAATTTTATGGGTGACAAAACAAGAGGGTTAATAAGAAATCTATTTTCCTTATAGCCCTATCTATCTGTTGTACATGTCTCATCTATAATCCAAACATGACCTATGTGACAGAAGCCCAAAGTCCCAAGCCTAGGCTACAAGAAGTCCCCATAAGCTGCCTAGACACAGAAGGTATACTGGTTGCTGTTCTCTCATTGCTGTAACAACATATCTGACGTCTTGTGTGCTGTTTAATGCTTTTCAAAATATCAAGCCTGTATCCACTACTTGTTTTTTTTTCCTTCATCTTTACCTTTTTTGTTTTGTTTTTTGTTGGTTTTTTTTGGGGGGGGGGGACAGAGCCTCACTGTGTATCTTTGGCTGGCCTGAAACTCACTATATAGACCAGACCAGGCTGGACTTGAACTTCTGCCTGCCTAATCTGCCTGCTTCTGCCTCCAGTGCTGGGAGTTAAGTTTGCACCACTATGCCAGCTCCATCTTCACACCTTGTCGCTAAAATGCTTCCAGGGGACAGAGACAAGACTAAGTGGTTAAGAGTGCATGTGACTCTCCCAACACCCACAGTAGTGTAGAATTACCTGCAACTCCATCTCCAGGGGAGTGACCATGTTCTTCTGGCTTCCCAGACAATCCCATGCATGTGTAAAACTGCATATACATAGAAGTAAAACTAAATTTCAAAATTCTTCTAGATTTGTCATGCCTTCTCAATGCAAAAACCTCTAACTGCATCCTCACTCTTAACTGCAGCCTTGCCCTAGACAAATTCTATGCCCACAAAAGAAAGAGGCTGTAGCCCGTTTGACTCCCTGGAACTGTGTTCTCCTCTACTCCCATCATGCTCCAGTTCCAGGTGAGCCTCCTGGCTTTCCACTGCTCACACTTCCGCCAGGACACTCAGGTTCTTTCCCTCTTCACACTCCAGACAAGACGCCTGCACCCCTTGGTCTTCGACCTGTACACTCCCTGATATCTGGGAACGTGTTGCTTGTGCTGTAAGTGTGAGACAGGAAAGCCATGTAAGCAGCTGCTCAAAAGTGAAGCTCGGCCCTTCACAACTGGTTAATTCAACTGAATTTGGCACTGAGATTGCCTATAGTTTTATTAGAGGCCTTACAGTTAGAAGGGGAAACCTTCCCTTCACTATGTACACACCCTGTGACCCAGAAAACCTCCCCTTCTCTTGGCCTACTCTACATACCCCGGGGAATAGATGAGATGAGCTTGTCTGAGGCCAGGGTTTACAGAGCAGCAGGCTGGTCAGTCACAAAGCTGACTACCTGCTATCAGGGAAAGGTTAAGTAGTTAACATAGTCAATTGCAAGTTAAGAAGAGAATTTATAACTATATTTCTGAAACAAACAAAGAAAAAGCTAAACAAAGCAGCTTCTAAAAATGTTCATCAGAAAAAAGGGAAATATTAAAATCAAACAATTATTTCAGCATACTGTGAGAAAAATTCACTCCTGCGGAATTTGTATGAGTTAAATGAGATGCGATATTTTTATTTAGTCCCTAATCTTTTCCAGTCCTAAGACATACTGAATTTGCAAACCTAGCTATTATCTTAATATATAGAATAATAATATGGGCAAACAATCTCTTCTCTCTTTTTCTGCATATATATAGATATATACATACATACACACACTATATCTATACCATTTATATCTATGTCTATATATAGTATGGAAAACAATCTATATATATGCTATATCATTACTATATAGATATAGGCATAGATATAGATGATCTATAGTATATGCATTGTTTTTACTTAAAGATATATCTATATCTATATTTTGTACATAAAGAGCTTTGTTCCAGCCTTTTGGAAAAAGAGAAAACTTTCATGCAGATATAAAAATAGAATAGCCTACGTCTTTAAAGTAAAAAAAAGATAAATATTTCAATGTTTCTCTTTTGTCCAGTTGGTGATGCAGATAGTCGCTTTTGTCAACATTCTCTCAGTGTTACACTTTCATAAAAAATGTTAAATGACTTCACTACCAACAAATACTAGAGTGAAGCTAGCTGCTGAATCTTTGTTGGAGGCTCTCCAGCCTTTCCCATGCAGACTACTGCTCGCCAGCTCTCTAGCGTCCCCTGGCTGCTGTTTTCCCACTGGCGCTCTGCCAGCTCCTCTACCCGGACAGTGAAGCTTTCCTGATGCCTTAAGCTTTCATGCCTTTGTGCTCTCTCCTCTTTTTTTTCTGTTGAAAACACAGCATAGTTTGAAAATTCTGCTTATTAAGTTTCAGCAGAAAGTGAATTTAAAAAACTCATTAGCATTTCGAAACAACCTATGCAAACTACAGTATGTATTTCTCTTCCTTAATTAACATTTTTTAAAATTTAAAATTTCTTACAATATAGCCAGGTTTAATTGTAGAGTGATACCTTAGATATTGAATCTTATAGATGGGGTCATTTTCCTTTTATCTATTATTTCAATGGATTTATTGAGTAATCATTAAATTCTATTCTCTTCCTGCATCCTTACATTGACTTTCCCTGATTGCCGTAATGTTAAAATTGCTTAACAGTTTGTATTAAGAGGAAGAATGCATTTTTTATAGTTGCCATTTTGTAACTTCTAGGAAGCAAAAAACCCAAACCTTAAAGAAGCACTTCAAAAGCACTGAAACTTGACCTGTTTTTTATAGACAAAGACTCCAGCCATTGAGTCTGGTTTTCTCAATTTAGGCAGCCATAATCTTTCTGTGTACATACTAAATAGAAGAAAATAAAAAAATCATAAAAATATAGCAAAAAATATAAATGCTGCTCCAATAAGGTGAAAGGATTTGTACCTTGTTTTTCCAAGACTGGTAGCTAAGTGAACATAAACATAGGTGAGTTCTCTGGGGGAGACAAGCACAGAGACCACAGGCAATGAGGAAAGCTAGGAGGTTTGTCTCACCAAGAGGGAGGGAGGGAGGCTGGATGGCACAAATGCCAGCCAGCTGAGAGGGAGGCTGCAGGTGAGAGCCTTCTAGAGTCAACTGAATTAGAACACCAGTTCCATTGATAAAGACTTTGATATGTGTTGAGAAGTTGAAGAGCAATGGGGATATCATCAAAGGTATTATAAAACCCAGCTAGAAAATGATCGGTTGTTGGTCATCAAATCTGACCAGTGTGCTGATTTGAACCTAAGTCAATTCCACATGACTTGGGGGAAACCGCAGGGCTAAGAGAGGCAATCATAACCAATTAGAATGGCCTTGCCTGCAGTCTTACAGGACGGTGGCTAGGGGCTGCTGATGGCTAGAATGAAGGAGTATGACGATCAGATCCGAATTTTATGAGGTCAATGAGGGTGGGTAAAAGAGTCTCGGATTATGTGTACTGAAGCGGAAGGGTTTTCCAGAAAGAAAAGCAACAGGGGGATGACTGGAATGGGAGTTTTAGCCTTGGGAATGGAGAGGAGTGGGCAGGTAGCAGCGACACTTGGTAAATTAGAACGCCACACGTGAAGGTGGACTGGAGGTGGGGGAGCTCGTGAGAGCTGTGTCTAGAACAATGCATTGGCACTTCTATGAAAACTAAGAGATCTTCCCAGAGATAGGGCAGCAAGAGAACAGGCTTGGAAAGAGGGATGTGATGGACAGTCTGGACACAAGTAATGAAGAACATCTGTGAGAAAATGGCTTGGAACTATCCATGAGAATTGGGAGCTCACTGGGAGAGATTTAGCCTTGTAATAAATACGCAAAGGGATTTGAAATAAAACAGTTAAGGCATATGTGTTTCTGCCTTTGAGCTGCACGGAAATCACAATTTGAGCTTCTGTCCCTAGAATTTAGTTGGTTCTGCATTTCCCTGGAATATTGATTGACACATTTGATTTGCAAATTATCTCTTATATATCTGCTGACTTGAAATGGATAAAAATGTGTGGGACAAGTGGAACTTGACCTTTAAGGCTTAAATTTAGCTGTGGCTTAATAGTCCTTTAAATAAGCAATAGCTCTGTATAGTGGGGATAGCTTGTATCTTGTGGAAATATTATTTTTAGGAAATTTGAATTTCTCAGAAACATTTTTTTAAGACTAAGATTATGAGTGATTGGAACCAAAGTAATTGAGTTCACACAAAAAAAGAATTTGATTAAATTAATAAACTTATTTAATGTTTTCTAAGCAGTTGCATGCTGCCAATGTGTTAAGTCTGTCCACTAACTTATTAAACTATTGTTTTATGAATCTTCCCCAGCACTATATACAAATTGAACGTTTTGCCAATATCAATCCCCTACTGGAGGTTCTAACAAAGAATTCTCATTCAGGGACAAGTCTTTCTTTCCTTGGGGAAGTAAATAGAGTCAGTGATTTACTGATAAATCCGCCCAGTATATGCATCATCTCTGGCCCATATATCAATGTCACCGGCAACAGCTTGCTTTTCTAAGTGCTTCTGCAGTGTCTTCTCCGAGACTATTCTGTTTGGTAATCAGATCAAAGCGTCAACAAGCATACTGCTTAGCAGCGTAGCAATTGTTTTCATCTTTAATAGTACAATTAGTTGAGAGACACTTTTATGGAATGGTTTCCAGTGCTGAAATTTTATCCCACCATATTGGTCTACTTAAAAAAAAAATGCTAGTTTGTGTAGTATCGCTCCTGTGTGCTTGAGCACACATTATTTGCTTCATGTTGTATTTAAAATTTAAATGTTATTCTTGTTGCCAATTAGAAGCATTCTTACTGTCACAGCTCTTCCTAACTGGCCAGTTTTTAATTTGATGTTAATTACCTTAACAGTTTGGGAGTCTAGGCAGCCTTTCTGCTTCCTGTTATTAAATGGCATTAAATGTTCCTTCCAAACCCTTGAAAATGGATGGTGAGACTAATGAGTGATAGCTTCGTGGAAATTTGCGTGGGGGAGAATTGAAAACTGTAAAGGAAAAGGGCTCCTTTGATGATGACTGACAGCTAATGACAGAGCTTTCCATCTTGATTTTAAAAAGGAGGTTTTCCTGAGTTCAGATTCACCTCTTTGTAAGTTGATCCAGGAAAGGACTTTAGGAAGACGATAGGAAGGACACAGAATTTTTTTTTAAAAAAAAATAAAGCATTAAGACAAAGAAAAGTTTTTTTAATGAGATTTTAAAACAAGCTATTGATTTTTCTTCTTGCATTTTCAATGCGGGCATTTTGGCAGCCCCCGTTGCAGGCTGGGCTTCTGCAGAAGTGTGTTGTGCTATGTACATAATCCGCGTAAGGAATTCTACTTGCAGCGTGTTTTGCTTCAAAGGCTTTGCATTTCTGCATAAAAAGCTTATTAATTATTTGTAGCTGCTTGTCATCGTGTTCTGATAATAGAAGGCTGGTCAAGGATAATAATTACCAGTTCACCTTTTTGGATCATATATATCCACTATTCCTCCTGCAATATGACCCAAAGCCTCTCCCCTCTCCCTGTACACAGGACCAAAAGTGCAGGCACATCATTTATTGATAAGACAAAAAGAATGTAATGAAATTATCAATGTTCTTGAATTAATTATGAACATGATTAAGAAAGCTAAAATCTCAGGAGCCAGGATCTCATTACCCATTCAGTCTTAGGGATTGCTTTCATTCAGCTAGGCAAAAAGGCTTTGAGCCGCCCTACGATTGCCTTTCTCTCATTTATTTGTGCTAGAATTAAGGCTTATTTGTTTTCTGTTTTCTTCGTCTTCAGATTGTTTCTCTGTCTTCATCCGTTTAACAAACTGTTTCCTCCTGTATCTCAGAAAGAAGCACCTCCAGGGCCTACTTCTCCGCAGCCTGCACACCTTCTTTGAGGGCATGGCTCTCATTTTGCTGGAGCTTCTAAATATCTCTCAAGGTAAGTCAAGAATGTAGCCAAAAAGTTCTTTCAGATTTATGTCTGCAGCTATAAACAGTTCTGTCTGAAGCCCATTCAGCCAGGAGTCTTAATGACATCATTATTACGCTGTCTGTGCTGGGCTAGATTTTCCTCGGAGCCTTCAGTGTGTGATTCCGAACCTTCCTTTCTGTACGGATGATACTTGCTGAGGGTGGGGGAGTGATTCAGAGAGGGGGGAAATATATTTGTGTTCAATTCGGATGTGCAAGAATAGTGGAGAGAAAAAGCAAAAGGCAGTCCCTTTTAAGTTTCTGTTTCCTGTACAGATATTCCGGGAGCTGTGAGATTTCTAGTCTCTCGTCCCTGATAACAGAATCGAGAAGGGTGTCTGAATGCTGGGTTTGTTCTTTAAAATGTACAAGTTTCTTTTGACATTTAAGAAACCTGAATTCCTTGGATTGTACTGTTTAGTGCAGAGGAATATGGAACTGGTATTTGTTTGAAAATATCTGGGAATTGTCCTAATAGAACCTGACCAAACTGAGTTTTGCTTTTTATTTTCCCCTTAACAAAACAAAGGCATGAGTTCTTCTTCTTCTTCATTTTTTTTTCTTGAGGAAACTAATGTTAGTTTGGTGGTGAACTTTCCTGAATTGTGATGACAGGTAATTTGTAAGAAAGGTCGCTGGCAAAAGCAGTAAGATGCTGTCAGCATGTGTTTTACAGACTCGCAGAGCGATCTCGAGAGAGCATAGTTGCATCTTAGTTTATCTTAAGTATGAACTCGGAGCTCACGTTCTTCTAGAAGAGAATCACGTAATGCAAAAATGAGATGAATAAAAGAAAACTGTAGCATGAGGCCATCAGATAAATACTGTACCCATCAATCCTGGTTTTCTTTCAGGTGGTGATTTATTATGATTGTTAAAGCATCTAAGAATTTCAATGCATAGGAACATGAAAGAACTAAAGCAGCATAGAGCAATAAGTGACAAACTGGCTTGATTATAACACATCAGGCAAGAATTTCCATCTCTCAGAGCTTAGGACCCACATGAAGATTTGGAGATTTGTTTGAAAACAACCAATATTGTGAGATAACAAAGAGAGAAAGCTGCGGCCTGCAGTTATAATATTTAGACAATTTTGTATGATGCAATAAAATTGTTCATTTCTTTTAAAGCAAATATCTAGGATGTTGGAATATTTTGCTTGAATATTATGTTATTTATGAAGACGATGACTTTTAATATGGGGATACATCAGAGACTTTTGTCCTTCTGTATTTCCTGACATCTTCTTTTTGAATTTTATTAATTTAATAAGCACAGTTGTTATGCCTAGTTAACTATTGCTGGGTGTTGTCAGCTTCATTCTTAAGTTAACTAAATTAATAGAAAAAGACGATTTCATTTGAAAGTGTTAAAAATGCAAGAAGATGCCAAACCTCATTTTTAGGCTTCAAACAAGAAAAGCAATAAAAATGATTTTCTTACTTTATGAGACTGAATGCCAGGGGAAAAATAATGCATGCTTAAGTAGAAGCTCCTGTACTTCACCCCACTCTGAGGAAATGGAAATCTCTCTGAATTTCTTTTGATATTTCTTTCATACCTTATCAAAAAGGGGAAACGAATCATAAAATACCCTGCATGCCATTTCTACATGAAAGGAGAGAACAAGAGTCCCATGAGTCTCTCTGCAGGGGACACCCACCACCGTGCTTCTCTAGGTGTTAGCCTGGAAGCCTCCTCTACTACTGGACAGGATCAGGTGAAGCAGTCTGGAAACTGAAAGAGACACAAAGAGTGGAGGCTGAGGGGAGCAGGGAGAAAGAGAATGGTGCACTTGTCTTGGAAAAAAGTTGGGACAGAACACGTTCTGTTTGTCACCAGCTATCAGTGTATTTCTAGACAACACTTTGCCAAAACGATCCTAGTGCCTCAGTGGGCTAGATGAAACTGATTCCTAGAACTGTTAATAAACTCTTCTAAAAGCTGCGTCAGTGCAATGTTTAAACACTCATCTTAGGAAATAAAAAAGCATCTTCTTATTCACCAAAATTAACTGCCGGAAGTATCCTGGTTCATGTATTGTCACTAATTTGCTCACAAGAAGTTAAACAACAATTCTTCGAATTGGGGCTGACTTCCTGAGTGTAGAGTGTGAAAACTCACATTTGTATAACAGTGAAAAGTTCTATGTTTATCTTATCTTTGGAGGGCAAAAGAAATAAATAAATAAAACAGGGACAATTTACTAAATCATATATGACTGCTATGAAATTCAGTGCCCAGGCAAGTGTGGCTCTCTAGTCATGTTGCTGACTGAAAGGTTACTGCATTCAAACCTAATTGTCATGGAAATAAACCTCCACCTAGAGTCAATATGACTAATCTTAAATGTTTAATTATTTAGTACACCAGTACTGTTCTTGTTCTCATAGCTTGAATTAGTTCCAATCGCCACAAAGCCCAAGAATCTTGTACATATATGGAGCTCTAGGTATTTACAGCATTTTCTCTTTAAAAGGAGGGAAGTGGCTGGGAAAAGCAGTAGCTAATGTAAGGAGATTTCGATTCCGTCAGTATCTACCTGTGACCTTGAGTAAAGTCACAAAAGCTCTAGAAGCCTCCAAGTTTGCATTCTGTAGGACGATTGGGATTAGTGGCCATTTCTAACACTTCTTTACGCTACCCTGAAAGTATGTTTTGTGCTTACAGCTGCCTGTGTGAATATATACTCACACGGATGCTCATCTGACTGCATTAGGAAGCCTGACTTTTGTCTTTCGAGTTATTTTCTTTACCAGATGAGAAGGTGTTAGCGGACACTTTTCACAGAACCCAGAATGCACGGCACTGTCTTGAACATTCACGGTCCCCGTTAACTTAATTTCTGAAACGAACAGCCTAATTTGCCCTTAAACTCTCCTCCATTTGTGTTTATGCTGATCTGCGCCTAAAAACAGTGGGCCTGGCTTTCCTGCAAGTCTGTCTTTAACAAAATTCCCACATGTGGGAAGATAGACTTGTTTTATGGTTACATTTTTTTCACAGCAAGTCATCAGGTCTTTGCAAATTGCTAATAGGCTCCCCAAGCGCCTGCTTGTAGTCTACGGAGTGGACATGGAATTGAGAATTGTAGCTCAAACCAGATTTGGTTTTTAAGGTTTTTTTTTGTTTTTTGTCGGTAGCATCCATTCTACAGTCAGTACAAAGAACGAGGAGAGAGGGTGGACTGATCGTCTCCTGCCTGGAAGTTTAAAGGACTGGCAGGATACACAGAGATGCGGAGGCTGGGTGGAGGGGTCAGGGTGCTCTGAACGGGTTAAGAAGTACCTGCGTGGGATTGATGTACATCAGTAATGGATCATCTCATAAAGCGCCTGTTACTAGATATTAGCCTGCTATCTCTGTCCTCCGGTAGCGCGCAGAAGAAGTGCTTACAGCAGGAAGGTTCCAAGAGGACAGATCTAGTTTCCCGGACCTCAGGGAGTAGAAAGCCATACTGCTGGATCAGTGACTTTTCCTAACAGCAAGTAAATTCAGGCCTTATCAACTTACAGCACAAACTGCTCTCATGGTTTATTATTCTCATTAGAGATTTAAGGACTAATTCCAGTTGTTAGCGCTTAGCAGTTTAATGTTTTCCATAGATAAGAATTAAGATTCTACTGGGGGGTTTTTTATTTGCTAAAGCTTGCAAAATATAATGCGGCAATACACTCACTGTGATGTAATACAGCGGCTTTTCCTAAACATCCTGCGTGGTTTTAAGGCATACATTTAAAATTTAAATCTAACGACGGAAATTTTCCAAAGTTGGATGCACACCCATTGCACGGAAACGTGACTGACTGTCTTTGTCTGAGACCCCCAAATCATGCCTCCCCTCAGAAGCAGGCCCAAAGGGACTGGACTTGGTGTTGTCGTGGCCTTTTTGTTTGGCTTTGTTTTTGTTTTCCTTCCCCTACTATTGTGTATTTTCTCAAAGTAAATTCACTTAATCAGAACCAAATCTGGGGTCCTATTCAAAAGAAACCAAGACCTATTTTGTAAGTAAGGCTGACTTTATGTTATTCTGTTAAAGCAAAACTGACTTTATTATATAATCAGGTAGAGAAAGCTGGGGCCCTCAGGTTTATGCTATGAATAGTTCCGAAGAGAGTTTTAGTTTTGAACTTGAAGATTAAATCCAGGCTTACTGCGAGTTAGATAATCACTGAGTCACTTTTTAAAAATGGTCTTCCAGTCAATTGTGGCCACTGCTGTCCTCAGTGATTCTCCTCGAGATTCTTAAAGTGAGGGAAATCCACTTTCCATAAGGGAATTTAAGTTACTAGGAGGATGAAATTAACAGAATTAAAGGTTAATGACTAGAGACGACTTTGGGCTATGTTTGTTGAAGTTAGTTGTTTTATGTGAATGTGACCAACAAACCCACTCTTCACCTTGTATCCTTGAGGTTACTTTCAGATGTCTCGTTAGCTGTGGTACTCCGCTTTATGATACTTTCAAAGTGGATGAATTTTAATAACATAAGCCACACAGAGTAGAGCTGTCAGCTTTGGGGAGTCAGGTAATTTAGGAGGAAATGGGCTACATATCAGTGCAAGGTATTGTCGCCGTGAGACACTCATTGGTGTCCACTCCGGTGCTCAGTCTTGAGAAGACTCCTTTCTGGCTAGAAATCAAGCCTAGCTGCGATGAGACAAGAATTGGAAAGGCTGTAGCTAAGCGGGGCACCTATCTATCATGCATGAGGCTGTGGGGTGGATAGCCAGTACAAGGCTCAGGAAAGTCTACTCTGGGGCAGGTTAGGAACTCTGAATAAGCCTAGTAGGTAGGATTGGCCATAGAACAACAATCAAAGTAGCAGCTAACACTTACTATGTGCCAGGCACTAGACTAGACATCATACACGCCTGTTCTTACATATCACTTGTTTTAAAGGGAATTATCCATGAGTTAAATCTGCCTTTTAAACATTTTAAGACAGGGAGAACTATTGCAGCTAATGTTTCTGTTATTCCTGGCTCTGTAGGCCCTGTACATGTTTACACCCCAGATTGGTTTTTTTTTTCCCTTTTAACTAGTGATGCGCTCTATCTGCCAGAAAAATTTAGCGTGCTTGCTCCAGTTACATTACTGGGTGCAATCCTCCCCTATACCGAAAATAAATTTATTATGAAGAATTCCCAGTTGAAGCCTTGGAAAACTTACACAGAGCTGTGCTGTGTCCAAAATGCTGTTCAGTAGGTTTTCCAAAGCGCCCAGGTAACAGCTGGTGCAGGCCATGTGCCAGCCCCGACAGCCCATATGCTCTCTTTAGTGCGGTAATTATCTCAACACAAAACTCTGATAGCCGAGTCTACTGGGTCCAGTTTCCCTAGGTTAAATTGACTCAGTGGCTTTGTTAGTAAGTTCCTTTGGCACGGTCTGAACTTCATCAAGAGTTTAAGTATTGGGATAGGCTTCAAAGACCAATATGACTGCTTCTTTCAAGACAGGTGGCTTATTAACCCGGGGAGATTCGGGGTGGCAGTTCATTAGGCTGCCACCCTGCAGCAGCAGCAGCGTAGCGAGGAGCCTGCCATGCTTTCTAGCAGTGCCCGGCTCAAGGGTGGCCCTTCGCTCGTCTGTTTGGGAAACAGGTTAAGAGCCATTTTGTGTTTCACTTCTAAGGCAGGCATGTGACTCCTGCTTCCAGAGGTGGACTTGGGGCAGGAAAAGCTGGGGTAGGGAACTGTTGACTCTGAGAATTGATGAAAAAAACGCGAGGTGGAACAACATAAGACATCTCAGGGACATCTTTTCTCACCTATATGTCTCTTGCTTTCTGTAGCTTCATCCACACTGGGCCTGCAGGCGTGCATCAATGGTTTTAGTGCAACCAAAATTTTGGATGTATTTGCCTTTCTCCGGAAAAATGAGGTCTTCTCCAAAATTGAATTGCAATGACTTTAGAAGATGTTGCATGGTATGGAACCCCAGACTTCGGCCACAGATGCTGGGGATTATCTGAGGGGATGTGGTATCACTCTTTTAGCTTCTTTTCTGTCTGCTGTTCTTAGGAGACACAGCAAAGACACTGAATAATAATGACTAGGCTTGTCCTCATATGATTGATGTCAGGCACAAGTTTGACCTCCCTTCTCGTCATTTCATAAGATGACACTAATCTCATATTCTTAGCAGGAGGGAGGGACAGTTAGATCTATTGGACAAGTACATGCCCTGGTATTGTCTAGTAAGAGTGTGGGAGCAGGGGGAGTGGCTATTCTCCAGTGGACCATTTGTGAAGGAATAGTATTGGATACTCTGGAGAGAAGTAGCTCGGTCCATTGGAGTAACTAATCATGAGGCAAATAGTTCAGATCTATTCCTGGACATAAACAAGAACAGAGGAAAAGCACATCTGCATTGTCAGTATATTGTCAGTATATTTCAATTTCTCCTCTAAAAGTAGAATTCTGAGATAGGGAGAAATAAGCAAAAACAAACGGTATGGAAATTCTAAGAGACATGGGCCAGGCTTTGTACATAGTACACTCTGACCACCTGACCCCTGGTGTCTTTGTCTCTTTTGCTCTTCTCCATATGTTTGTATAATCTGGTTCTGGGAAGTTCTGTTTTTACTACTGCAACTGAAGGTAGCCTAGTAGTGATGGGCACACAGTTGTTGCTCAGTGAGTTCTTCCTCAATAATTTATAAAGAGATTGGGGTGGATTCTTTTTTGTGTGGCCATGACTACAGCTCTACGTGGAAGTGTGTGCTCTGGGAAGGAGTGTTGGAATAATCTTGTAGAAGGCCTGATTTTTCTCACTGTCAGTGCCCAGTTGAAAGGATGCTAGCAAAGTCCAGGGTGCCCAAAGCTCTCCCAGCGATCAAGGCCTGTGAGTAGGACTGATTTATTGAGCGCTACAGTGTAGGTTGAAATTGGTAGTTCTATGTTATTGCATTGCATTTTCAATTTAATAAAGAAAATTATAGTTCTAAAGAGTTTCTATTGAAAGCTACATCAGCTAGTTCATAAAAACTAAACACGAAGCTTTGTTATTTAGTTTTCAACTACAGGTAGTTAGACTTCTAAAGTCATTATTTATATGTTGTCAGTAGTGCTCACCAAATTTATTGACTTTTACATTATTCTTTGCAAATAAGTTCTGGCTGCTCTCTGCATATTATAATTAAAACGACAGGGACTTTAATCATTTATGAAATTTTAAACTACATACTGAATATAAATGTATCATTCAATGTGATAGAATGAATTAAATTCATCACTGTCAAATAACTGTATAAAAGATGAAATATCTTCCATCCCACATCATTAACTTATATAAAAAAGACCCCGCTTTTCAAGCATTGTAATAATGCTTTTATGGTCTTTTAAGGACACACTGAAAATGGAGACATTTGGCATATACAAGAAAAACTGCTTTTGACCAAAAAGTTAGTATCTGGTCTCGTCCGGGAGGCTGTGAATTCTATTTAGTGATGACAAGTAACTTCTCACTAGACAGAAACAAATAGTCCGTGTTTCAGGCCTTCTGTAAGAACATGAAACATTCCATCACCCTGATAGAAATATGCATGCACAGATAAAATGAAGTGATGTGAGCCAAGTGTCTAAAGCAAAAGCCCTGGCTCTCTGTCGAAGGGGAATATGATCCAGGTTATCTGAAATGTTTGTCTAGGGCAGGTAAGCTGCAGACACTTGACCAGTTCGCTATCTTTTGTGTTTACACACGTCGTCAGTATCCTGATACCCAAGGAGGGCAAGAAGAGCGACCGTGTTTCCGATTGTTGGTTTCGCTTTCATTTTCATTACTCGCGCAAAGTTGTTATTTCAGCTGACGTTAAATTAAACAGGAATTTAACTAGGAAATTTCATAACAAAACACCCAAACTTCTAATAATAATTGATCGGCTCAAAGAAATACATGGTATAGACTTCTTTATTTTCCTTTTCTTGGCTTTCTGAATTTCAGTGATCTTGTCTGTGGTTCTTGCTAGCCATCCTTTCTTAGGCAAAGCATCCATTAAACCATTGACTCATTTATTTGCTGGGTGAACTCGCATTGAGCCAGTCAAAGCTAGGAGTGTGTGTGTGTGTGTGTGTGTGTGTGTGTGTGTGTGTGTGTGTGTAAGAGGGAGGAAGCTGGCAATTAGAGTTCTTCCTCCTGCTGGTTATAATGGGAACCATATAGGATTTGATAAAATCTGAAATAAGCAGTGGTTTTGTGAACATTATGAACTAAATATAGGTTTGGGTAAAGGTACTGATTACAATTATAAGTTAGCAAAATATCCGTATTTTGATTTATCTTGTCCAATCACAGTCCTACAAGTTCATAGAGTTTTCCCGCCAAATGTGAGCAACTACAGCACAGATGGAAAGATGCTGTCTCTTGTGTCATTTCAGGACATACGTGACTCATGTATGTTAAATACGAAGAAAATATCAGTTGAAGCAAGATATGTTAGTATGAAGTTCAAACCCAAGAGTTCCTATTGTGATCAGTGAAATTGTCATCAATATCACTTTATCTTTTCAAGAATTTTAGATTGTTTGTTTGGGAGAGTAGTCAACAGCATTAAATTGAGCTCTTGTCATATTATACCTGAACCTAAGAAAATTGATGCAATTTACAAATTTATAGTCTTATGTGAGTTATGTAATCTCTGATTGACCTATTGTTACTTGAAATATATTTTAGAGGATGGTAAGAATTAAGTGCGGAAGAGGAGCAGAGGGAGGGGCAGAATGCGCCTCGGTTCTGTGCACTAGCACACACTGTGTGTAGCATGTGCTGTCCTGACAGGACTTATCCATAGGTGACCAGCGTCCATTATAGCTTACTTCCCGTCTCATGAGGTAGAAATCATCTCCATTCTAACCGGCAACTCTGAAAACAGGAACACACCAAACTGGCCTAGAGTGATGGAGAAGAAAACACACATACACAAAACACGGAAATCAAAGCCAAGGATTTAATGTCATATTTTAAACTGAACTTTTTTATTTACGGAATATTGTTTTTATTGTAAAACAAACCATTTACCCCCAGGGTAGGGGGTGCTGACTGTGAAATCTATTCCATAAGTATTTGTGCTTTCTTGAGAAACGACACCGATACCTTCTTTGTACTCTTTGTCATTCGTATTTATAATTTTTTGTGTTCATTTCCACACAGGAATGTTTTCATGACTATCCTTGTTTAGGAACTAACAATGGGCATTTTAAAGTACCTACCTCATCATTAGGAACCTAAACAGGAATGATCAGTGTGTATGAGGTGTCTTCTTGTAAAAATGTTTTCCCAAGATTTCTGACGGGAAACGGTTGCCTCACAGAGGTGATGCCTCAAACACATTTTTCCCATGTGTGACACAGTACCTATTGTGGTAGCAGTTTTGAGGTAACCAAGCACTGCTCAAGATGGGGGGGGGGTCTTTTATTTTCAGCATCCCTTTCTAATAGCTTTGTGACAAGATTCTTTATAACGAGAGTTTTATTAGGTTTGTAATGTAATTTTCAGAAAGTTGCCACGGAGTCAGAGGAAAGTGCATTTGTTAAACTCATCTCCCCCCGCCCCCTGCTCCCCAGTATTGTTGTGGAATAGAAGGTGACGCTGTATTCCTTGGTGTGCAGTTGAAAGTCAAGAGCAGCAATATTTAGCACATGCTCGGGCAACCTTGTTTGAAATCCACGCCGCCCCTCTCTGGTGTTCTGATGTGCCTTCAGGGGACGCTTGCCTGTTTGTAGTTTGTTTTCTTTTGTTTAAGGTTTCAGCTTCTGCATTGACTAATGATTATATAGCAGTAAACTCGTCCCTGTTAAATTCAGTAGTGATGCCTCAAACACATTTTTCCCCTGTGTGACATAAAACAATAAAAGAACTAGACAAACCCCTTTTGAGGACGAATAATCCTTTGTTTAAAGAAAAGAAAAGGCGCCTCCCTGGTGCCAGAGGGTGGAGAATTCAAATCAAAGAGTTATCTAATTGATAAAAAATAAGAGCAAGTCTCATCTGGAAATTTTTCAGTTATTATTTCTCAAAAAAATGGTTAATTGCATAATATTTTTATCTGTGTGTGCTTCTTTATGAGGCCAACCACGCAATATTTATTTAGCACAATATTACTTGATTGACACCCTCTGCTCTTGGATATGAAGACTAAATAATGAGCCTGTTTTTTAGAATGCTTTGGCCAGTATAATTTACCAGTAGAATTTTGGGGAGGCAGTTATATCTTATTTCTTTGAAGAGAGATAAACATACCATTTTCCTCCACATTTTTTGTTCAATAAAAATTAAAATATTGCATTTTGAAAGATAGCATATATTACAAATTTGACTAAGAATTAAAGCCACCAATAGATTTGCATAATGCATAGTCTTAGCTCAGAGCTTTACTAATGCCAAGTCCACAGAATCTGAACACGCCATCTAATTGTGCTCCCTGCAATTCTTTTAATGAGACTTGTGGCCGTGATTCCAAGTGATAAATTCTTCTTGATTTGCCTCCAGTTGTCACTGGCCAAACCTCAGGGAATGAAAGATTAGTTACGGTTGCAAAAGACTTATTATTTTAAACCGGAGAATTTTTAATGTTCTTAACCCAATTAAATAAAGAGTGAAAAACCTATCAATAATGTCAGTTTATTAGAGGAAAAAAAAAAAAACTTCCCAATTTTGATCTAGCTGTAGCTAGCTGTAGTTGGTGCTTAATTTCTGCCGTTAGCTTAAAAATAGAATAAGACTATATTAAATTAGAGTTGATTCTGGGGCCCAAATGTCGCATCTCTAACTGGAAAATTGCCTTGTGACTTAAATAAGGGTTTCAATCGATGAGCAGGTTTCAGCCTCCCAATATCCAGTAGCATTTGTTGTGTATTACCCAAGCGCTTGGATCTCAGAAAAAAACTTTACATGGCTTTGGTTCTGGAGTGAGATTCCCATACATATTTATAACTCAGTTTTTAGACCTCAATTTCAAATCTCCAAGAAAAAAAAAGTTTTCTTGCTAAGTTGAGGCAATGAATCTAGGAGATCCAGGCCACAAAATTGTCCAAGTTGGCCCTGAACACAGGTGCTCCCAGTTTGAACATCATGCCTGGCTTTTCTGCAGAGAAACGAAATGAAAGCAACTTCAAACACAGGTGCAAAACCCCGCATCTGTGAGGGACAGCCTGAAACCATGGATTTCTCCTGACCGTTTTCAGCTTGTAAACCTCATCCTCCGCGGAGCACCTGTGTCAGGACCAATCAGGGACGTGTATAAATGGTACCGGCACCTACACATCATTACTTATTCATCAACATCAGCATCAAATAGTGTTGCAAACGTGCGTGTAAGGGTGCTTTCTGGGGTTGGTTTTGGCCTGTGGAGATGCTGTCTATGGATGCTTGTGTCCGTTTGCTTGATGGTTGAGGAGAAGTGAAACAGCAAGATAAGAAAGCAGGGTACTTCAGACTTAAGACCCTACGGTCATCTGAGCTTTGTCTCTCTTTCTCATCTTTAAATCTAGATCCTTTGGTGGGAAAACTGGAGGCCACACAAAGGTTCAAAGGCACGGATTGCCGGAAGTCCCGGTTGCAGCAATTCGGCCTGTCGGGGATGCACTGTCATGCCGCCACATCCCCCTTGGTGGTCTCCCCTTTTTTTCACCATTGCATTTGCGCTCAAAGAACGTGTCTGATGCCATGGAAGATTTTGGTTTGCAATCACACCAGCACACGCTTGCAGCAGAAGCAGCAGGATTTGCTTCCCAGCCAACTCCACAGCCTGTGGGTTGGTGGCTTTGTGTTTGCCTCTGGGCCTTCCCTGCACAGGGCTGAGGAGGGGCTGTGCTGGCCGTCAGGAGCTTTTGGAAACCATTTCTTCTTTGACAATTTAAATTTATGTGGTTTTTAATTGTCTGTAAACAAAGCCTTTTAAATCCAGCTCCAAGTCTCCATCCGAGGTCAGCTGGCATCCAGAGATGATTGCTGATTTAGTCCTCTGCTTTTCTCAAAAAAAAAATAAATAAATAAATAAAAGAAAAGAAAAAAGAAAAAAAAAGCCCTTCAATCAGTTTATTGTCCTCCAATAGAGATACACAAAACACACAAATCACTTGGTACCCCCCCAACTTTGAATGAATAGATAAAAATCCATCTGTTTTTTTATCTGCATGTTTCAAAGGCCAAATCTGTGTCTTTTGTAAAAAAAAAAAAATTGTCATGAACACACAGCTTCCTAGCATGCAGCTAGAATTGACCAGGCCTTGGGGTTTTAAGTCACGGATGGTAGCAGTTGAGAAACTTCTAGGATAGTTTGACTTTAAAGGGTCATTAGATATAGGACCTTTATTCTGTGAACGAGTAGGAACTGAAGGTTGTAAACATATTACAGATTGTCACAAGGCTCATAAACTATGAGAGAATTTTCTTTCTAAAAAGAACAGTATAGCATTAAAACCCGGGAGAAGGGTCATATAGTAGAAACGTTTGGTTTTCTATAGATGTCACACAATAGGCTATATTCTTTCAAAACTCTGATTTAACACCCACACACAAATGCTTGGCTGCAGGTCCCTGGCTCTTGTGTGTTCCAGAAAGCCCTGGGCACTGTATCACAGAGGACCTGGCTGTGCTGTCTCAGCCCACACACTCAGTGCAGTGGCTCTCTTAATTCTCTGAGAGCCAGTTCTGTCTCTGCCACAGTAAGGGGGAAAACAGCACCTCACAAACTAGGAGCAGCACGGAGCTGTTAGGGAAAAGGGGTGTGCAGAAACCACAGATTCTCTTCATTAAAACAAGAGCTGTCACTGCTGGAGGAGCTGAAGACAAACCCCGGTAGGAGGACCTGCTTTTAAGCAATGATGGCTCAGTGCAGAAGACATCGAGCTTTCAAATATTCATTTCATTGTGTTCTACGAGCTTTCTGTTTCCCCTTGGAAACAGAACCATCATAAACAAAACAACGCAACAAGCTACTTTTGTTCCTTGTTTTCCCTACATACACCTGAATATATGAGCTGTGGTTACCAAGGAAGGATTGGTATTTTTTCCTTCTATTTTGAATTTTCAGTTAAGATGGGTAGTCAGGAACACACCTGTAATTTTAGAAGAGAGAACTTAGTGTGGACTTGGTTAATCACATGGTTTTATGATGTTCTTTTAACAAATAATTTCCTTCTACTTGTCCCTTGTTCTCATCTTCACAAGGGGAAATGTCTTGTGTCCCACATGAGTTTAAGATAAGGACGAGAGTCAGATAATTGAAAGCATAATTTTTTCACTACCTAGCACATATTTGCACCAGAAACATGGAACACCAAGAGACAATTTGAGAATAAAACTAGTAAATGAGGAAAGGAACTGGTAAAAGGAGTATTCAGAGAGCAAATCTCTGAACTATGAAGTCCTGAGTGCTAAGTTAGGACTTAAAAGCACAGGCAATACTTCAAGTATGATATGGCTGGCTCAGATAAGGTAGAACTTAGTGCTTTTAAAATAGTTTATTATGGAGGATGGGCATTTGAAATGTAATAGACTGACTTCTTGAGGCAGAGGGGAGGAAGTTTGACGTCCCCAAATTGTGTGGACCACTGTGTGACCGCTTGAGCAGTGGGCAGAGTGCAGTGGTTCTCACAGGTACCGATTCTTGCTCTTGGGGAGATGGAGAGGATCCGCATCAGCCTTCTCACCTGTGAGTCAGGCTTGTTGGTTCGTGGTGCTACTCCCAGAATGGTTCTGTTGAAGGGGCTTTGGTGTGAACCGTCTAAGTTACTCACTCAGCCAATTTTGAAGATTCATGAGTTTGAGCTGTTTTGTTATAAAGTCGCTCTTGGTTAGATTTTAGTCTATCCAGAAAGTCCAACTCATCCTCCGTCATCGCAGGATGCCAGGCAAGTTTCTGAATTCTCCCAGGAGATTTTGCTGAGAGACTATTAAGTAAATGTGAGCTGCAGTGCAAGACACAGATATGAAACCATCTTCCTTGGACCCCAAAAGATCCAGTTTTGAGGCTGGTCTCATAAGCATCCCTCCAGTAGCTGGGGAACACTACGGTTTCCTCAGTCATCACCTACTTGTTCTGGTATATTGCTACAGCAGAGTAAGCTCACCCATTGGGTCTCCATCAGGACCCAGGGGTCTCCATCAGGACCCAGGGGTCTCCATCACAGTGTTCTCTGAAATATGTCAGAATCTGTGTTTGGACAGCCAGCTGACAAGAGGCTGGGAAGATTCCACTGGGTTCTCTTGAGATATTAAACCAGACTGAGTGGAAGATTCCAAAACTAGATTCCAAACAGTAAATGATAGTGATGAAAGAAGTCAGTGTATAGACGGAGGAATACGAATACATTCTGGATCCTCTCTGATTACCACCTTTCTTTCTGGCCTTTCCATTTCCTGACCCGCTGGAGACTAGTAAACTATCTATTATGTCATTATTTTTACCATATGCAAGATATTGTGCTTAGTTTTTCTCATTTTCACTCACCTTGGAAGATGTCATAGTACCCCTCTTCAGAAGGAAAGTGGATACACAGAAAGCTTAAGCAAATCATGCATGCTTATCTAATAATAGAAGAAATGGCGGACTATAATCACAGCAAGTATTTGTGATTATTTCTCATCTGGGCTAGCATTCTCTTGTTGTCTTTTTTTTTAATTAAATTTATTTACTTACTTTACATCCTGAACAAAGTTTCCCATCCCTTCTCTCCTCCTAATCCCTCCCCCCACCTCTACTTGGCTCCCACCCCCAACTGGTCTTTGTTTCTACTCAAAGGTGCAAGCCTCCCATGGATATCAACAAAACATGACATATCAAGCTGTAGGAAGAGTAGGCTTTGTACTGGACTCCTTGTATACTAGACTCATCGTATACTAGATTTCTCTTGCATTAAGGTTGGGAGAGGCAACCTCATGTGAGGAATGGGTTCCCCAAAGCCAGCCAAAGAGTTAGCGATAGCCCATTCTCCTACCATTACGAGTCTCACAGGTAGAGCAAGCTACTTACCTGTCACATATATGTGGAGACCAACCTATAGCTTTGGCAGCAGTCTGGACCATTTGGGAGTTTCCATGGCCCTTTTGGCCAACAACTCAATTATGGCAACCCATTCCTGGCACTGGAGGCTTAGCCAGTTGGGGCATTGTCTCTCGCATTACTTGGTGACTCCATTTAGATTATATATATATATATATATATATATATATATATATATATATATATATATATATATGAAGGTGGTACTAGTGATGCCCTTCTCACTCCCTCAGGGTTGTCTCTCACACACACACCCTGTCTACAGGGTCAACTCTGCTGTTCTGCTAAGTTGAGATACAGGGTCTATTGTCCCGACAAAGTGCTGCAGCTCATGAGGTGTTGTGGTGGGCCCTCCTCCTGCTGCAGGTGTCCAGGGGTGAGGGGACCAGGGCTTTTACTCACCCATGCTACATGGCAGATGGGAAGATAGTGATCTGCTCTCCCATTCTCGTGCCCTTGGGGCCAGCTCAGTAAACAGGCTTTGCTCTATTGTGGTGGCCAGGTGACATGTAAGACCCCCCTCTCCTGAGTGCTTCAGTTGGTGAGGGGCAGAACCAGTTCTTCCTAGTACTGCAGCCAGTGAGGGGCCGGGGCCAACTCTGTACAGCCCTATCCTCTCGGCCTTCTATGGTATCAAGAGTCACAGACATTAACACAGACTGTGGCCGTGAACCCAGACATGCCTCGGCAGCAGCTCGTCCCAGACATCACCATGGCCCTGGGTGGCAATGAAGGCAGTGAAGTCACCCATTTCAGCCTGCTCCTCACCGCTTTCTCCTCTTCAGATATGCCTCTGTCCACAGGACACGAACCATTCTCTGTGTGTGTGTATCTCTCCCTCTTCCTCTCCCTCTTCCTCTTTCTCTCTCTGTCCACACATTTTCTCACGATAATAGTGCACATATGCCCAGCATCGCAAGGTGCCAGGTAAGCCCTTTTTTCTCCTTAGACCCCCTGGGGTGAACTGCCCTGGGCCTACATGGGAGTCTTTGTCCCACCCAATCTGTCTAACTTTAACATTCTAAACCTAATCAATCGATTACACATAGAGCTGTTATCAGGGTGTTACTTGCAAAAAGTAGAGTCAATGAATGCTTTTAAATCAGTTAACTTAGTTACGGTGAGATGCCTGGTGGTTAAAAAAAATAAAGGGAGGAAATCATGTACACACACCTTTAATTTTTGTGGTTCCAGTTGATGAGTTCACCTTTTTTCTTTCTTATTCCAGAAAAGTTGTAAGTTATGTTTCTTAAGAAAGCGTCAAGGTGTCCATAATCTATTCTCATAGAAGTCAAACTCTTAGGAAGAGAATTTTTTATGGATGCACTTGGTGAAACCTTGACAAAGGTAGAGAAGGGAGCAAGAAAATGTTTGTAGGAATCAATACGGGTAAAACGCCACAGCAGATGCAAATCCCAGGGACATTTCTTTTGAGTGGCTGTCTCTTCTACTGGGTTCGATGCTCTCTGAAACTTGATGCCTCATGAACTTCTTTCCTAGTTTTAAATTTCTTCAGACTGTACACATTGTCTTTGGGACTCTCAGCTATTCTGATGACATTAACACTCGTGAAGCAGGCTTTTGAGTGTCTAACTTCTGCCCCAACTCTCTTTCGTCTCCAGACACATTAATCCAAATGCCAATTGGAACGTGCCACTTGGATGTCTCATATGATCTTCAGACCTAGGGTATCTGAAGGAGAATTCATCATCTTCCCATTAACTACCCCTCCTTCCATTTCTCCTGTAATGTGGATGACATTCCCCAATTGCCTGAGCCCCAACCCTGGGCTCCTCATTGTCTCTTCCTCTCTCCTTCCCATTAATCAGCCATGTCCTCCCCAATCAGCTTCCTAAATATATCTCTGATCTGTCTCCTCTCTGTTCTCGCTGCCGCACTCGAGGCCTCTGTCATGTCTAGACTGGAATGCTCTAAAGTGTCCTAATTACATCCCCTTCTCTAGTCTTGCTTCCTTCTAATTCATCTTCCTTCTTCCCACCAAAATAGTGCTCTGTGGGGCAAAACTGCCTGTGAATAGCCAGCTTAAAAATCCTCAGTCTGTTTTGTCTGAAGTCTGAACTCTTTCCTTAGCTTAGCATCCCACTTTCTTTATCTCTCCTTCTAAGTTGGGTTACAAACTTAAATCTTCTCTCACCAGACACAGGGATGATTCTCCAGATATGTGACACTTCTTTATCCTTCCCTAAGGAGCCTATGGCTGTTGTTCCTTTTCTGTACCCCTCCAAGGATATTCTACTTGGCCCTCAAGACTATCCTAACTTCCCTCGACTCAGGGTTTTCTGCTTTACAAGGAACCTTTGTGGCTCTTCAGCATCTGCAAGGATCTAAGTGACCATGTGCTTGCTTGGGTTTCTATTGTATCCACCACAACCTGACAATGCAGTTACATTTTATGTCACTCATGTAGTAATGAATCTGTGCCTCTGAAAACAGACATTCTACACTCCCTTACCACTGAGAGCCTATCCTTGTAGAGATTATGACATGCTCAATAGAGTTCAGTTATTAATTTGATTGACAGAGCTATAGATACAGTTCACTTGGTGTAGTGCTTGTCTGGGATGCATGAGTCCTGCCTGCGTTATTGTCCCAATGTTACATGATAGTTTGGTAGACAGATGCAGTATGAACAGAAGTTCTGGGTCAGTCTAGGCTACAAGAGGCCCTGTCTCAATATGTAAACAAATATTTACCCTTAAAGAATTGTTTTACTACTAACACACAAAAAAAAGTTCTTGAATTTTATTTCATTTACAGGAGCATAAGCTTTTCTTGCACCTTTATAGCTAAGCATTCTTAATGAAATCTATTACTTTTATGATTGTTGTAACCTAAGAAAGAAACAGTTCGTGACAAGAAGAAAAGGCTTGTGCTGTCTCCTCCTTTAAAGGTGGGAAGTCTAGCATGGCAGTAGAGTGGCTTTTGACTGTGGCCTTCTGATCCTGAGACCGACACTCACATCTGACATGTCAGAAAGCTGAGGATAAACAGGAATTAGGCTCATTTACAAATCTCAAGGCCTAACACTCAACAACCCATGCCCTTCATTCAGCCAAGTTCCCTCTCTAAAGGCTCCAAAACCTCCCCAAAGAGTGTGACCAGTTAGGGGTCAAGTTTTCAAACAGATGGCCTTAAATCCAGAAGTTTATCGACTTCATTCTGCTAAATAGTAACACGTTAATGTTTGGATTTAGATTCAACTTGTGAAGGGCCAGTGTTTTTCATTATCATTATCTTTAAAATATACCCTTTCACATTACTTAAGCCTCATTGCCTCTTGCTAATTGCAAGAAATATTTGGAGAGACTCCCCCTTTTATCATGTTTATTTTATAATCTTTGACAATTTAATCTAAGTCACTGAACCCGAAGCTCATCAGTTTAGCTACGCTGACTGACGAATGAACTTTACTGTTCCTCCTGTCTTCACATGCCATCCCCTCCACTGGAGTGACAGATGCATCCACCATACCTGACCTTTCCTCTGCTATCTTTCCCCTGAAACTATTGCCTTATATGGATAGTCCACGTTTTCTGTAGCTGTTTTCCATCTTATGGACTTTTGAATTATTTTCATTTTGACCATTATGAATAATACTTCTCTCTCTCTTTCCATCCTCCCTCTCTTTCTCTCCATCTCTCTCTCTCTCTCTCTCTCTCTCTCTCTCTCTCTCTCTCTCTCTCTCTCTCCCTCTCTCTCTCTCTCTCTGTGTGTGTGTGTGTGTATGTGTGTGTGTTTGCATAGACAAGTTTTGTTTAGATTCTCAAGAATTCAATTGTTAAGAGATATGATGAACTTATGTTTAACATTCTAAAAAATTTCCCAAATGTTCTACAAGGTTGTTGCAGCACTTGACATTCTTTTCAGAAGCACACGAGGCCTCGAGGTTTCTGCACACTTCGTAACACTTGTACCCATCTCTTTTTGATCACGGTTACTTTGGCGTGATGGTATCTCACTGTGGTTTTGATTTACATTTTCCAAATAGTTAATATGGTCTACAAATACATGTTCACTCTCTTTTGGGAGGGTTATTTTTAATCAACTTATTTATCTATATATTATTGACTTATAAGAGCTTTATATGAATTTATATAAATATAAGAAGAGGTCCCCTTAACAAATTTGTGATTTGCAAATCTTTAAATGTTTTATTCATCTCAGGGGATTACTTTTTTTCTCCCCAGAGACAGAGTCTTAGTGGTTATATATATATACCTAAGGCTACCTTCCAACTCGCAACCTTTTATCTAGCTTCCCAAGAACTAGGATTATAAGTGTGTGCCACCATGACCAGTTCTCTTTCTGTTTTCTTAGAAGAACAGAGGGCAGGGGGGAGATAGAATAAAAAAAGACAAAAACATTTTTACTTTGAAGACCCCAAGTTTTAAAATTTGATAAAAATCTACTTACCAATTTTTATATTTATTTATATTTATTGCTGCAATTTTGAGGTTCACATATGCTGTGTGACATTGATCTTGTACCCTGCAAAGATCTGTCACTTGTATTGGTTAATAAAATGTTGATTGACCAGTAGTCAGGCAGGAAGTATAAGCAGGGTGATCAGAATAGGAGAATTCTGGGAAGAGGAAAGGCTCAGTCTTCAGTTGTTACCCAGACACAGAGGAAGAGAAATGACAATGTCTCACTGATAAAAGGCACCAAGCCATGTGGCTAACACAGACAAGAATTATGGGTTCATGTAGGATGTAAGAGTTAATAAGAAAGCCTGAGCTAATAGGCCAGCCAGTTTATAATTAATGTAAGCCTCTGTGTGCTTCTTTGGAACTGAATGGTTGCAGGACTGGGCAGGACAGAAACCTCTGTCAACACACATAGATCTTTTTGGATGTGGAAAAAAAAAAGAGTTTCTGGAAAATCTTCACTGTATGGATAGCAAACATTGGCTTTATTGCCTGTTTCTCCTGGAAACATCAAGTGTGGGAGTTTTAATTTCCCAAAGTCAGGGCAATGGATTAAAAATCACTTCCAATTTTGGGGAATCACTGACCTATATATGTTTTCTTGTTTTTTTCTTCCCTCTCTGATCCTGTCCTTATTCTGGAGCAGTAAGAATTCTCTCTTGAGAACTACAAAGTCTATCTATCTGCTCACTCCTGATGGCTTCCACAGCAGCCCGCATGATAAATCCAGAGGCAATTACATGCCTGTATTCCCATCCCTGCCGCAGGACTCAAAGCAGCAGAATTAAGTTCTGCCGTGGACTGGGATCCGGAAGCCTGGGACCTAGGTCTAACTCCTATCTGTTTGTTGCTTTCTGACTTCAACAGGGTTGCTATGCTTTCCATCATCCAGTTTGGCTTTAAAAATGTATTTGAGTACTTCATACGTAAGTACATTTTGTCCATGCCTACCCCACATACACGAATATGTTTTGCTCATACCCACCCCACATACATGAATATGAATGAGGCCCCTAACGTCTAATGCTTCTCCTTCAAACTGGTGACTGTCATAGGGGTGACTTCCCCCACTTCTCTCCTCTCTCTACTCTCCCTCTCCACAGGGACATTTCTTTGCAGTGTGGACATGTTTCTGGTTGGCACAGTTGAGAGTTACTATCACATGTGGTGAGGATAGAGGCCAGGGATGCCGAGAGACAACCTCAATTCTCTCAACATCCCATGAGCAGAGTCGCCTGTCAGCGGCTGTCTGCAGTTCAGGGCTGAAATGCCTGTCTTCAGAGCACAGTGTGTAGCAGTATTGTTGGCAGAAGAAGTCTGCGTCTTTTCTCCTCCAAGGGCTTTCTCCACAGCACGGCTTTCTTTGGTCCTCCCTGATTCATGAGGATAGTTATTATATTTACTATTTTGCTTTTGGAATTCTTATAGCACTTGTTATTATGCCATTAATGAATGTATCATAATAAAAATAAACATAATCAGATAATTTGCCTTTCTAAGTAAGAGGAATTACCCAATGATAGACTAATCAATTGAGCATAATTCACAAAATTTCCATTTGCTGTCATCAAAGGCAATTTCTGGACATTGCAAACATTCTTTATCCCAGCTGCTTCTCTCCTTGAAAGTGTGGATAGATTTTGTATTTATAAGGGTTACACCACAATGTTATAGGTTACATGGAAATAGTGAAGAATTTAACTATAGTATAAAAGTACTAACATACATACTGTTTCATGTCCCTGTGTGTGACAGGGACAGTGAAAAAAATCTATTTATTTAACCAAAATATCCATAATCCAATTGTATTAACTTTAGTCTTCATATTGTGCAACAGCTCCAAGGCTAATATGTTCTATACCTCTCTATTTTGTATTTTCAACCCCTACCTTTCAGTCCCAAGGTAACGACCATTGCATTCCTTTTCGTTGAGCTCTTTTAAAAATATTAATCATGTAAATGAAGTTATTCAATATTTTTTCTCTCTTTGTCCTGTTTGTTTCTCTCTATGTCTAAACACCTGGAGAAAAGGAAAGATACCCTTAATATAAGGCATACTCTTAATCCACTCTTTTATTAACAGGCCTCCATTGTGATGCTCCTCGCCTTGGCTGCTGTCAAGAATGCTACTGTGAGCACAGGAGCACAGACATTTAGCCAAGCAGTCCTCCCAACCCCGTCGGGTGCACACCCAGAGTCCAGAGTGCTGCCATCTGGGGAGCTTTAGTTTCAATCCTGTCGGAGCCTCTGTATTGCTCTCCATAGGGGTGACACACTGTGAGGACCTCTACTTGTGACCCCTGCAGGTCCTGTGACTCTCCGCTAATGGCTAAAGATGTTTCCAAAATCATTTCATGACTCTTTGAGTCTCAATCGATTCCAGATTCTTCACTGGGAACTCATCCAGAAAAGAATGTCTCAGATGGACTCATGTAGGGAGATGGGCTCACCTACCCAGGCCTTCTTAGGGATAGAACAGTCCAAGAAACAAAAGCAGGGCCCTGGGCAGAGATTTCTAGCAGGCCCATCCTATGTTGCATAAGTTATCACAAGTAATGTGATTCCTTATACTTTTCCAATGCACATTTAACATCTTTCTCTTTCTTGACGGTGCCACATGGATTATAAATCACCATCTTTGCCAGCTTGAGAAATACACCCAGAGTCCATCATTGGAGTCACTTGTGAAAGCATTAAATAGCACCAGGTGCAGAGCTGACCTCTTGAGGACCACTACTCAATATGCCCCAAGGCTGACATTTAACCATTGATGACTTCTGAGTAGGGCTGTCTCACCAATATCACGTCAATCGATAGCGTTCTCCCAGCCCCACAGTCCACAATTGCTCCTTCTCCTTAGAGCTGATCCCATTTGTTCTCATTAGTTGCCTGACTTGGATAGCATAGCTACAACTTAAGGGCAGCTGCAGATGACTTACAAAAAGCATGGTCTATACTTTCATCTAATACAAATGGCAAAGGAAGAATATAGACTCAACCACACAGTGATATCAGTTGGCTAGCAAACACAAACTTATGGTGAATTTTCAGATTGCAATTTTGCCTAAACAGAGGATAGGATCCTTATTGCTGGTTCTGCTCATTGAGCTGCATTTGGCCATATGGGCAGCGTGTGTGTGTGTGTGTGTGTGTGTGTGTGTGTGTGTGTGTGTGTGTGCGCGCGCGTGTGAGCACATGATTCGACACAGGCAAAGGGGCTGATTTTTCAATTAGCATTGGATTTTGCATGCTATTCCCTCTGGAATATCCTCTACTCAATTTGGTAATTTTGACAAATGAATCCAACCAGTAAATATCATTCATTTATTTCACCATAATTTGATAAAGGATTATACGAGATCAAACAAATGGTTTTACTAGTGCATTTATTTTTAAAGCTGTTTCAGGTTTGAAGGGAAGTTACAGAGATCCCCCTGTTCTCCTCACTCTGCCCTCACCTTGCATGTGTGGGCTCCATTCACCACGGCTGACAAATTAAGTTTGATTCATTATTGTTAACACACGATCTGAGTTTGCTTCGGTAACCACTCTTCTCCCTGTGAATTCTATGGGTTTTAAAAATAAATATTGTTATGAACCCACTATTTTAATATCAAACACGATAGTTTCATTGGTCTCTGGTTCCTTCTGGCCTTCTCTATCCAGGGGAGTAACAGAGCTTTTTACTTTTTAATTTGCTTTTCCAATGGTTGAGAGACGATACTATGCTGACTTTTCAGACTGACTTCTTTTGTTTATCAATATTGATTGCAGGATTATGTTTATCTTTTCCTTTTTAAAAAATAAATCACAGAATAATATTTCACCTATGAGGTGTCATTTGCTGATTCATACCCTCATCGAAGGCTGCCATGGTAGTTGGTTTTGGCAATTATGAAGAAAGCTATTATTAATATTCTTGTACAATTCTTGCTGTCAATATTTTGTCTTTAGTCATTCTTATAGGCATGAACAAAGATCTCATTATTATTTTAATTGCCAACTCCATAATGACATAAAACCTTGAGTATCTTTTCTGGTGCTTATCATATCCTTTAATTGGATGGCTGTTCATGTCTTATCTCACTTATAAACAAAATGTTAGAACAACATGGGCAGCTAATGTGACTTTTTTGTATATGTATACGTGTGTGTATGCTCACGTGTGTGGTTATACACATGCATGCATGCATGTTTTAAGTCTCAAGTCCAACAGCAGAGTGTCTCCCTCAGTAACTCTCTCTACTTTACATGTCATGACAGTGTCTGGCACTGACTGAACCTGGAGCCTGCCTGACTAGCGAGTTTGCTCTGGGGATTTTCTGTTTTTGTCTCTTGATGCTGGGGTAGAGGGGACACCACATCTGGCTTTTCTGTGGGTGCTGGAGTTAGGAACTTCAGTGTTTCTCTTGCACAGCAAGTGCTTTCATCTGTTGAGCCATCTCTCCAGCCTTTTTTTGTTTTGAATTGTTTTCAACAGTTTTCCTTTGTATATTTTGAATACATACCCTTTTCAAATATGTTATTAAAAATGTTTCCCCCAGTTTGTGGTTAGCATTTTAATCCTTTTCTCAGTGACATTTGAAGATTTAATTGAATTTAATTTATTAATGACGTTTAATTAATCTTTCTTCCTGATCAGTCTCAGCTACAGGCATGAATCCACATGCCCATCCCCGATGTGTACACACCATTGGTGGAGAAGAGACTCATAGAGGACAAGACGGTGTATGCAGGGGCATGAGTACCTGTTCCAGGATCCACACTTAGTAATTATTATTACGCTAAGCAATACCCAAGTCCTCAGGAAGGTTTCTTGAATAAATGAATGAGTAAGTGAATGAAGTATGCACTTGGCCAAACAATCTAACATCATTTGACTGACACATTTTAGTGTGTCTGCAAAGTCATTGTCTCCATCCTTGTGCTTACTTCTTCAACTCCCCAACTTGGAATTATGTATTTATCAATTGAGTGGAAAAAAATCATAGGAATTAAAAGTGCAGGAAAGACATGTGTGATCTGCAGTTCCCTGAGAAAGCAGTATCAGGTGGTTGCGAGCCATCCAATGTAGATACTGGGAACTGAATTTGGTTTCTCTGCAAGAGCAGCAAGTGCCTGTACCCACTGAACCATCTCTCCTCTACCCTCTCCATTTGTTGTGTGATAGTAAAAAGTTCCTGTAAACTCCTGCCACTGTGAAACATGTCATTTGGGTCAACTTGAATCCACGTCCTGGAAAACGTGACTCAACTCAGCTCAGATTCAGTTCTTCTTTTCCCTTTGGAAAACAAAGAACCATGCTTTGTAGAGTCACTCTCCATAGGGAGACAGTGATTTTGCATCAAGAAAGTAAAGAGAAAGCATTTTAAATATAGTTTTCTAGGTAGCAGATATCAGAAAATGCACGTCACTGAGCATGCTCACAAGAGGGCTTCTGGCTCCTTTAACAAGTAAGACAGGACCCCATGTGTCTTCTCTGTCAAGTCGAAGATCAGCTTAAAGTGAGGCCCTTTCTCTGAATAAAAAGTGGTCAAAAGCCAAAACTACAAAGTCATTTTTTTTATTTAAGTAACCTTTCTTCATTTATTTTATAGACCAACGAGTTTCCCCTCCCTTCTATCCTCCTGTCCCCTCTTCTTTCCCATCTTCCCCTCTTCCCATCTGCTTTCTCCATTTCAGTTCAGAAAGGGGTAGGTTTCCCATGGTCTTGCACAAAGCATGGCACATCAAGTTGAAGCAGGAAAGAGCTCCTCCCATTACATTGAGAAGCATCCAGGTAATCTGTCATGGGGAACAGGTTACCCAAAGCCTGCTCAGCACCGGGGAGAGGTCCTGCTCCCACGGTTGGAAGCCTTACCAAGAAACCAAGCTACACAATTGTCACACACATGCAGTGGGCCTCAGTCGGTTCCATGCAGGTTCCCTAACTCTTGGTCCAGAGTCCATGAGATTTTGCCAGCTCAGGTCCACTGGCTCTGTGGGTTCCTCCATCATGACCCCCTTGGCTCATACAATCCCTCATTCCTTTCTTCCTTGAGACTCTGGGAGCTCAGTGCAATGCTTGTGCTGTGGACCTCTGTGGATCTACTCTCTCCATAATGTCATATTTTGAATGCAGTATTTATTTTATTCTATACACTTGTTCTCATATAATCACCTTAAAATTACAGTATAATTTTAATAAAGGCAGTGAATCACTCTCAAAAAATCTTAAAAATAAAGCTTTATACCGTGTCAAAAACTTTTTCTTCTATAGGTCATCCTTTTGGTGTTGTTCTTAAAGTCCTCATGGGTGGGATCAAGATCATGTGGATTTTCTATGTTGTACCCTACAAGTTTTATAACTTTGTACTCAATATTTGACTTATTCTCCTTTTTAAGATGTTATTTAGAAAGGTCAGCATGTAATTGAAGCTGTTGCTCCTTCCCCTCTCTCTTCCCTCTTTTTTCTCCATGAGGGACCATCCTATGTAGCCTGGGTTGGCCTCAAAACTGCAGCTCTGCCTCAGTCTCTGGGGCCCTGGGATCACAACTCCACAGCGCCACTTCCAGCATATCTGGGTTTAATTCTGGACTCTGTTGTGCTCACTTGACCCGTGTCCTCCCACCAACACCACCCTGTCCTGATTGCAATAGAATTACAGCAATTCTTCAAGTTAAAGTCAGGCCAACTCTCCAAATGGCCTATTTTCTTACAATATCATGTGCCTCTTTAGGTCTTTTGCTTTTCCATATAAACCATTAAAACAGCATGTGAATATCTTCAATACTTTTGGTTTCTTGCTAGCAATTTGATTGCCTTTGACCTATACATCATGTACAGAAAACTGACACCTTTTTACCATTCAGACTTTGTGTGTGAACACAGAATGCCTGCTTCTCACTCAGGCAGCAGATGTAGATGAATGTCTGTGAGTTCTTGCCTACCCAGGGCATAAAGTTGAGACTATAGGTAAAATTATAAGTGGGCACCAGATTGTTACAAATACCTTCTCTCAATCATTGACGTAACTATATACTTTTCTTCTTAAGCCTATGAATGTGATGAATCGTGAAACTGATCTTCAAATGTTAAACCAATGCACCATATTCAGAATAAATCTCATTTAATTATGGTATAAACTTCACTTTATGTTTTGAGTTCATTTACTAATATTTTCTTGAGAAATTTTGAATTTTGACTTATAACAGATATTGATTTATAGCTTCCCTTCCCATGTTTTTGGCAAATAGTTTTTAATTTCAACAGTGCCTCCAATTGCGTCCAAACGAACTACCAATACCAATGTTGTTATTTATAGAATTGTTTCTACATAATTATCCAAGTTATCCAGGTTCAATTAAGTTCAGAAAACCAGCCGTGGGCTGATGGTGAAGCTAGCTGGCAGGTGATTGTGTGGAATGCATGAGGCCTTGGGTTCAATGCCCAACAGCTGTGAACTGAGCATGGTGGTCAACCATTCTGGAGGAGGAGGAAAGAATGAGAATTCAAAGTCACTGTCAACGACATGAACCTCTCAAGTCCATCATGGGTGACACAAGACCCTATCTCAAAAAAACAGAGCCTAAACCAAAACAAGATAAAAATTCACCATTTCAAACCCAAACCAAACAAAACCCCATGAAACTGGCTCTCAAAGCATCCATTAACGCAGAAAATGCCTTTCCTCAAGGATTCTGTCTTAGTCTGGGCTTCTATTTTTATGAACAGATACCATGACCACAGCAATTCATCTGAAAACATTTAATTCAAATGAAAACTTTTAATTGGGACTAGCTTACAGTTTCAGAGGTTTAGTCTGTTACCAACATGGTGGGACATGGTGGCATTCAGGCAGACATAGTGCTGGAGAAGGAGCTGAGAGCCACACTGGGTGTAGCTTGAGCATATATGAGCCCACCCCCACAGGGACACACTTCCCCCAACAAGGCCACACCTAACAGTGCCTTCCCATATGGGCCAACCAGTCACACATACAAGTTCATGGGAGCCATCCCTATTCAAATTACCATAGATCAGCCTAGGCAGTTTGGATGCTCAACTTACTAGACCTGGATGGAGGTGGTGGTTCCTTGGACCTCCCACAGGGCAGGGAACCCTGATTGCTCTTCCGGCTGAGAAGGGAGGGGGACTTGATTGGGGGAGGGGGGGGAAATGGGAAGTGGTGGCGGGGAAGAGACAGAAATCTTTAATAAATAAATAAATTAAAAAAATAAAGAAACCAAATTACCATAGATTATTAATGCAAAAAGTTTGCTTTTATTCTCCATGTGTGCAAATTGTTTTATGAACGTAACACGCTATGTTTAAGGTAATGGTTTTGCTCTTAACTTTCACACTTATAGAAACTTGTAGCTCTATCTGCATAGGAAGAAGCTGCAAAGACAAACTTAGAATGGACAGCCCAAAGCTAGGGCTTTGGAGTGGTTGTTTTTCTTTCTTTTTAGTTGTCACTTGAAAAGTTATCTTCACAATGAAGTAAGAGATGCAACGGCTGTAGAGACGCAGCTGCACTAAGGAGGGTACAATTTTTGATAGGCCACAACTCAGCAGTCAGACATACCCTGTAACAATACGTTTGACTTGTCTTGAGGAACTGTATGCACCCTGTTACATTTGCATATGATGCGTCATGGCAATATGAATACTGAAGGCATTCAGGAAAATGGCATGCTTTTCTTTTTATTCTACTGTTTATAGCCATTATCTCTAAGCAATATGTCTGGTGGCCAAAGAAAATATGATTCATTAATTAGAGAAATGAGATCCTACATGACACAGTGGTTTCCGTTTTTACGTCTTTCCTGTTGCCAGTCCTGAAATGCTCGCACGTGGCACAAAAATTTCACGATGTGATTGCATGCAACAATGTTAGCCTGTGCTAACAATGGTAAGATGTACAGAGTGCTATAGCGTGCCAGGTGCTGTTCTAATACATTACTGGCACGGGCTTATTAAATTACTACAACAACCCCAGGAGTCAGTTACTATGATTATCCTTTATACATGAGGACTAGGGGACCCAGCCAAGTTATAGAAGTGTGCAGTCGCTCAGCTATCAATTAGCTGAACCCAGTTTAAACTCAGATGACTTAGAACTTTCTCTCAGGTACTGTGCTATTCTGTCTTCCAATTAAAGAGATGATAAAATGAAGCATCTTCAACTTTGTTCTACCAATAACAACTGTATATGAGGGGGCTCACTAAAGAAACTGCCAACATGACCACTCCATTGTTAGGGGGAGGCTTTTATTGTGAATAAGAGGAGTCCAGAGTAGAAAGAGAAGCAGACTGCACATGTCCAGGGCTAGGAAATCGGGAGAGGCAAGAGAATGGGAGAGAGATAGTGGGGGAGAATAATGGCAAAAGCAAGATAGCAAGAGATAGAGAACAGGGTACAGTGGGAGAACAAGGAGAGAGAGAGAGAGAGAGAGAGAGAGAGAGAGAGAGAGAGAGAGAGAGAGAGAGAGAGAATATAGTAGTGGATTAAGAAGGAGGAGTAAATTAGTTGGAAAACCATGGTCCACGAGCTGGAGGAGTTTGGGGTAGAAGAGGAGGTGAGAAGGGCTAGGATGCTAGCATGGACTTTGGCATCTATAACAGGTCCCTGTGATGTTGAGGATGCTGGGAGGCTAGTGTGGGCTTTGAGATGCTAATAGGTACCACGGGTATATATATGTGAGTAGGAGAGCCATGTGTTCCTTCTTCCAGAGGTAAGGGAAATGACTTCTTTGGGGAACAAAGTTCCTGAGAAATGCTCGCTCTTCTCTACTTGCCAGAAATCCTTCTATAGGCTGTCTTGAGTATATATATATATGTATATATACATATATATATATATATATGGATTGCCTGTGAGACCTAACAGTATCCTTGTAGCTATTTTAGATAAATAGAAATTCATAGCAATTTTACTTATATCACTTTGAAGTAGTCTTTACATATAATTGTAATTGAATGGTTTAAACTTCTAAAAGATTTATTAACTGATGTAGTTGGGAAATCTACCCATACCTCTAACTTGGGACACATTTGGAGCAGGTGACTCAAAGGCTAATCTTTAGATGGTCTCACTCCTCACTCTATGTCCCTCACCTAAATTTTCCCTAGAATGGGTCACCTGGCTTGTGTGGTTTCATCCCAGTAGTTTGGCATCTCCATGGAACGGTTGTTTATATTCTATTAAGAGTCACAGTTTGAAAATCAGAATTCAAGAATCTGCTTTAAGATTTTGCTAAGACCTTTTTAGCAGATACTCTGAATGGGCCCCTAGCCAACTGTAAATTGCAGAAACTTTCAGACTTTGGCTTTTTGGGTGTCTTCTCTCAGACGTCTATGCAAATGATCTTATCAGCACTATGCACACATCACAGTAACTTTTATTTTATGTGGAGCTGTTTCAAACCCTTCAAGATGCTTATCCTGGCCCAACCCTTTATCAGACACTGTGTTTCCCTCGTGTTCTGGTTGCTCGCACCTTGTATGTGACCTTGAGGTGGGAGAAGAAATAGGACGTCTGGAGGAGACTCAGAAGATTTGAGAAGTGCTGACTTGCTGTCCTCAGCTGTGTTCACAGCTCTGGCTGTTGACAGTCTCAGCTCTTCACGCCCAGTGTCCTATATGTTCCGCCAGCTTTTCGCACACGAGGATATTACTACTTTCGAGCTCCAGGATGTCTTGTCTGACTTGCAGGAATACACAAAGGGCCCTGGATCTCCCCAGCTATGCAGGTACTCTAGGACTTTCTTAACATGTCCCTGCCAAGTATTTGTAAATTTTTCCAAGCACAATAACTTCAACACCATACTTAAATCAACAGCTGTGGTGGTGTTAGAAAACACGTGACTGTCTCTGTCTCCTTTCCTCGCCTGATGAAGGTTAATATTCAGGAGGATGCCTATATGTTTGTCTTTGGATTCACCTTCTTATTTAGCTTCTCTAGAATTGTGAATTATAAGCTCAATGTCCTTTAGTTATGGCTAGAAACCAAATATGAGTGAGTACATCCCATGTTCCTCTTTATGGGTCTGGCTTACCTCACTCAGGATAGTGTTTTCTATTTCCATCCATTTGTGTGCAATATTGGAGCACTGGACAGAAATCTCAAGGTCCAAATCAGGAGCAGAAGGAGAGGGAGCATGAGCAAGGAACTCAGGACTGCAAGGGGTGCACCCACACACTGAGACAATGGGGATGTTCTATCGGGAACTCACCAAGGCCAGCTGGCCTGGGTCTGAAAAAGAATGGGATAAAACCGGACTTGCTGAACATAGCAGACAATGAGGACTACTGAGAACTCAAGAACAATGGCAATGGGTTTTTGATCCTACTGCACGTACTGGCTTTGGGGGAGCCTAGGCAGTTTGGATGCTCATCTTACTAAACCTGGGTGGAAGTGGGCGGTCCTTGGACTTCCCACAGGTCAGGGAACCCTGATTGCTCTTCGAGCTGATGAGGGAGGGGGACTTGATCGGGGGAGGGGGAGGGAAATGGGAGGCGGTGGCGGGGAGGAGGCAGAAATCCTTAATAAATAAATAAATTTAAAAAATAATAAAAAAAGAAAACACGTGACTGACAGTACTGCAAATTATATATCAAAAATTCAAAATATTGATATATTGCAAATGTAAGAACTATATTTGATAGCAAACTATGCAGTAAAAGATGCATGTATAAGCATGTGTACTGTGAGAGGGATAAATGAGGGACTGTGATGCTGAGACTAAGAATCGTGTATTGTGTACACGTATGAACTTGTCACAGAACAAGTTTAAAAAATGATCTCTAGAGATGTCTCAGTGACTAAAGCACTTACCATGCAAACATGAGAATCTGAGTTCAAATCCACAGAACCCACATACAAAGCAAGACAGGGTAACAGCCTCCTGCGATCCCTGCAGTCTTGTAGCAAGATGAGAGATAGAGACAGGAGAATTCTCAGACATCTGTGGACCAGCAACTTTGCTGTATGTAACTGAGGCCAGAAGATCCCTCCTCAAAACAAGATGGAAGGTCAGGACTGATACTCGAAATTGTTCTCTGACCTTCATATGCATGCCTATTCTTACACAAAGACACACACAGACACACAAATCACACACACAAACAAATACAAAGACAAAAACAGCAAAATACTAGGAAGGAATGCATTTCACATAACTAGTAAAAGCCATGTATGGCACACCCACAAACAACATCACACTCAAAAAATAATAAGTGAAAGGCTATTCTTTTAGCAAAAGAAGCAAGAAAATCATGCTTGTCAATTCCATTCAACATTGTACTGGAAGTCTGAGTCATGGCAATTAAATCTATCTATCTATCTATCTATCTATCTATCTATCTATCTATCTATCTATCTATCATCTATCTATCTATCATCTGTCTATCTATCTATCTATCTATCTATCTATCTATCTATCTATCTATCTATCATCTATCTATCATCTATCATCTATCTATCATCTTTCTATCTACTTAGATATAGATAAATATACATATACTTAGATATAGATGATACAGATAGATAATGATGACATATAGTATATATAGGTAGATAGATATTGATATAAATATAGATATAGATATAAAATTGACTGGAAAGATGGTTCAGCAGTTAAGAGCATTTGCTGCTCTTGTAGGGGACTAGAGTTTGGTTTCAGCACCTATGTTGGGTGACTCGGTCACCTCATTCATGCATACCCACATAGACACACATACATACATATAATTAAAATAAAATAAATTCGTTAAAAAATGTATTATGATGTTTAGATTCTAAACAAAATGGGAAATGACATAAAAGTGAAGAAGCAAGGTCATTAGAACTTTGATCTAAAATGAGATTTAATACATGAGTTAATGTTTATGTGTGTTTTTAACTGAAGACAGTAACTGAAAGTTTTAAAATGATTTCAAATTTATACATAAATGAAATAAGCTAAAATAATAATACATTTATTATTTACTAATGAGCAAACAAACAAGTGATTTTAGCATCTCAGTATTTTGTTGTAATTTGAAATTCGTGTATAATGAAGGATTATTCTTTAAAATGGGAATATCTCTAGTAAATATCCATCACTTTTAAAAACAGTTTTAAATAATATAGATATAGAGAATAAAAATTCAGAAAAATTGCAACAACCAAGTCAGTGACGGAATCCGCTAGCATAGATGGGGGTGGTATCTGTGATGGCTAGCCTTTACTGTCAACTTGATATGCTTGAGAGAAAAATATTAACTGCAGAATTGCCTCTTTGAAACTGGACTATAAACGTGTCAGTGGGGGCATGTCCTTGGTTGCTAATTCATGTTGGAGAATTCTGTTTATTGTGGGCAGTTCCATTCCCTATGCAGGTCAGCCTGTGTTCCATAAGAAAGACAGCTGAACATATGCTAAGCAGAGAGCAAGCCAATAGGCAGTGTTCTTCATTATCTCTGTTTCAGTGCTACTTCCTCAGGATGCTGCCTTTAGGTCCTGCCTTGGCTTTCCTCCACCCTGACTGTAACTTGTAAGCTGTCAAACCCTCTTCTCCCAGAGCTGCTTTCGGTTATATTGTTTATCACAGCGGCAGACAACAAAGTGAAATAGTGTCAGAGATAGGGCAAGATGGGGTGTGTCGAGCTCTAACTTGGCTTCAGAAGTCATACAGGGAAAATTTCAACATAATTGTATCAAATTAACCAAGAAAACAATGTAGTAATTAATATCAAGTATTACAAGAAAATTGGGGCAACGTATTAAACCTGGTGGCTTTGTGCTATGTCCTACTGCCTTCTAAATGATTAACAAAGTCAAGACAATGTCACATCTATTTATTTATCTGTTGATTTTCTCAGCTAATAAACACTCATCTGAGTAAGGGAGAATTGCAGTACCTTATCCCCGTCCACATATTTCATTTCCTTGTCTGTAGAAGAGAGGCACACTCACTACCTAATGGATGAGTTTGGACTCAGGCCAGCCCGGATTCAAATGCCTGTGTTCCCTCCTCTGAGCCCTCTGTACAGCTGCAGATCACGGCTTTGCTTCTCTAGCCGGTCTCTCCAGTGAGACAGCTAACAGTATTATCTAATCTAATTATCAGCTGGTAACAACTACCTCAGAGACCGGTTACAAAATTCAGGAGAGTAGATACAGAGACACAGTCCCTTACACACAATAACCTTGGCATACCTTTGATACAGTTACTTTTTTCTGTTACCTTAGAATAGGACTGAGGTATCCTGGAGTTTTTTAGAAGTGGCAGAGGACAAGTCTTGATCCTCGTGTATTTTTCAAAATAGTTTTGTATATAAATTGGAATTTTAATCACTAGTTGATTCATTCTCTCAATGCACATCTGTTAAGGACAATCACATACCCAATAGTACTACTCTAGGAAATAAAAAGATCAATTAGACACCGGTCTTCAAAGAAACAGATGGAGAGATAAACATCCATTTCTAGTGCATGTGGCAAAGTAAGAAGCTGGGTGCTGACAAAGGCACCAGCTGTCTCCCAGGGAGACTTGTGGGCATGACACTCTGCCCAGGTGTGGTGAAAGGGGCACGGGAAAGTCACTTCCTGTAGTCAAAACTCATATCAACTTTCCAGCCTACGAACTGATACAGGTTTCACCTGTTTTAGCAAATGTGCTGTTTTTTATTGTCATCCTGGCTCCTATCTCACGACTTTCTCTGCGAATTTTGAACATAAACAAAGCTTTTCACATGTCATGCAGAAAAGATCAGTCTTCTTCAGGTATGTTTAATGAGCACATAGCAGATTCTGCCCAAAGAAACTCTACCGTCAAGTGCAGTTTAAAAATAAGTAATTGTATTAGTTTTCAGGGTTCTCCAAATGAACAGAACTTAAAGAATACACACACACACACACACATACACACACACACATATATATATATATATATATATATATATATATATATATATATATATATATATATATGATTTATAAGAATGGCTTGCATGGCTCTCAATCTGTGGGTTAAGATCCTTTTGGGGGTTGAATAATTCTTTCCTAGGGATCTCATATCAGTTATCCTACATACCAGATATTTACATTGAGATTCAGAGCAGTAGAAAAATTACAGAATGAAGCAGCAACAAAATTAATTTTATGGTTGGGGATCACCACAGCATGAGGTACTACATTTAAGGATCGTAGCATTAGGAATGTTGAGAACCACAGGCTTATGGGCTGTGGTCCAGCTAGTCCATCAATGGCTGTTTACCAATGGAAGTTCCAAGAATCCAGTAGTTGTTCAGTCTGCAAGGATGGATGTCTCAGCTGGTCTTCAGTAGACTCCGGAATCCCAAAGAAGTAGGCTGCAGTGCCCGTGAAGGAATGGACTTGCCAGAGAAAACAACAGGGAGAGCAAGCAGGCAAATAGAGCAAGCTTCCTTCTCCTTCGTCCTATATATAGGCTGCCACCAGAAGGTGTGGCCCAGCTTACAGCTGGCTTTTCCCACCTCAAAGGACCTGGATTAAAAGTGGGGTTTCCCCACTTCAAATGATTTAATTTAGAAAAAAAAATCTCTCACAAGTGTATCCAGCCACTTGGGTTTTATTCCAGATGTAGTCTACCTGACAATCAGGAACAGCCATCATAGGAATGTTTTTGCCTCTTAAAATATCATCATATTGGTGACATCTAAGAGATCTAAGAAGGTTTGTTAACGATTGTTAAGTCGGACTTCCCCAAATAGCAACCACAATTAAAAGTAAAAACCTCGAGCTTGGTGCAGTTATCTGTAAATTTCTTCATCTTTATTGTGATCCTCCCTCCCCCACTTCTCCCATAACCCTTCCTCCGTGTCTTTGACTGGACTCCCAGAGTTCAGCCTGGTGCTTGGCTGTGCATCTGCTTCCAACAGTTATTTGATGAAGGCTCTCTGATGCCAGTCAGGGTAGTCACCATTCTGATTACATGGGAAGGTCAGTTCAGGCACCCTTTCCACTATCGCTACGAGTCTTAGCTGGGCTGACTCTAGGAGGTCAGCTGTGGAGTTTACATGGGACTGAATTAGGCCCTCTGCATGTGGGAGACAATCATGTTGCTTAGCCTGTTTGAGGGGCCCCTGGCAGTGGTATCAGGATCTATCCCTGGTGCATGAACTGGCATTTTAGAGCACATTCCCTATGGTGGGATTCCTTGCTCAGCATTGATGCTGCAGGAAGGGATTTGGTCCTGCCTCAACTGAATGTACTGGGCTTTGTAGACTCCCAATGGGAGGTCTTATACTCACTTTTGGAGGAGTGGATGGGGTGGGTTGGGATTGGTAGGTGTGTGCGGTGGGGGTAAACAGGAGAAAGGGAGGGTAAATTGTGGCTGGTATGTAAAATCAATTAAAAAAAAGAAGATATTTTCCAGTAAACCAAAAGTTAAAAAAAAAAAAGGTAAAAAACCTAGCTGCAAAGTTCCTGAATGATCTGAGGTTTGTGGAGCTCAGTTAAATCCTGACATAAGGCCTCACTGATTTTCCAGGCAGACCTCTGTATGTTTTCAGAAGTGTTGGTTTTTAATCCTGAGAGACCTGGGATATTGTAATAGTTTGGGGACATAGCCCAAGCTTGACGTGGTGGAATTAATGGTAGCACAAGCTGAAAAGTTAAAATACCCAATGTACAGCAAACGGCAGTGCCGAGGAAGACATTGCTGCTCAGCAAAGAGGCAAGTCTGGAGAGAACTCGAGTCATTTGACTTTTATGCTAGGATGTATATGTTCAGAGAAAATGATTAAACAATGGAAAGACGTGCTCCTGGGACAGTTCTCCCTACCCTGGCCCCAACGCCTTTTGCGACTGGGTTCTTTAATTAAGTTTTCTAATCACTATCAATCAAACCCAAATTCAGGTGTGAGATACTCCACTGAACTATCTAAAAGTTTAAACACACACACACACACACGCACACACACACACACACCCCTTTTTTCCTCCAAGGAAAGCATAAAAGGCTTGAATGGGTTGCATTTATTCCAGGACTAAGTCCCACGGGGCCTGGGCTCCTCTGGTATTGAGAGAAGTGTTGATACACGGAGAGGACACCCAGGTGCTACTGAGAGCGCCCAGGGCAAGGGACCATGAGGGGCAGATGTGGACAGACATCTGCTTTCTTTCCATTTCTACCACCCGCACTGTACAACGTACATCTCTGTTTCCCTACATTACAGTAACAAAAAAAAATTAGCTAAGGTTTACTTTTTAATTAAATGTAGTACCACTTAAGAAGATGTATACTAATCTGAGGCCAAATCTGCCACCCTCAGCTTTACAAGATGCTGGCCCCAGCAGAGCCTGTAACACTCTCGATAAGAGCGGCGAGGAGCAAGGTGCAGGTCCCACAGCGATAACCTCCTGACTCCAACATTATAGGTCTTTCTGCTGGAATTGAGTTCTACATCTTACTCGATGGGTTATTGTCACAGATGAGTAATGAACGCACCCTGCCTGAGTCCCAGGGTGCAGGAGGAGGTGGGTCAGGCCATGAGGAGGCCCAGCTGCAGGCCCGGGGCAGGCAGATAAAGGGAGACCAGTTAAAGGTACAGGGACACTGGTGACTGCTCCAGACCAGCCGCTGGGAGCAGCCTGGGGCTGAGCCTGCTGGCGCTGGCGGCAGCTCAGAGCAAGTGCATTAATCACAATGCTCCCTGGGCTAATGGGCAGTGCAGGGGCCGCAGCCCAGGCTAGCAGAACAAAGGCAGAGCTTGATGAAGAGCGGACCAGTTGGGAGTTACAGTGTTGTTTTTCAGAGGTCGAAATGTAACAAATGACAGTTACCGAGAACACAAATTGCCGGCAGAGGAGACAATGAGGAACACTGGGAGGCCATTGTTCAGTCCTGCTGTCTTTCAAGAAGTGGGTCTGGACTTGGTTCCTTTGGTTGTCTGATACCCCTGCAGCCTCCTAAGGACCCTGGAGTGATAGGTATCTTTTCTAATGAAGAATGTTGCAAACGTCCTAAGAGTTCTAGTACATTTCTGGATACAGTTGTTTGGTTTTTTTTTTTTTTTTTGCTTTTTTGTTTTTGTTGTTGTTGTTGTTGTTTTAAATGATGCTTGAGGTAACTCCAGGACATTAAAATTAAGGTCTTTGAATGGAATGCATTTAAACTGTAATTGAATTGATTTGTCAAAAATAGTCTGATCAGTCCATTCACAGTGCATTCCGAGGCCTCGTGTGGCTGTTTCTTCCTCAGATTCCTGAGGAGGAATCCGTTTCTAGTCAAGCAGAGCAACGTGTCAGAGTAAAAGCTGAAAATGGGTGACCTAACCGTTTCTCTTGGGTGAAGATAGTGTGTGTGTGTTTAAGAACAATACTGTAGACATTAGTAAATCAGTTGGCATTTTCTCTTAGATTTTTTTATATCACTTGTGTGACTAATTGATAGTTCTTGCCAGAAAAAAAAAATGTTCTTGTAGTCTCCTTTTGTGAAATAATAGCTCTCATACTTGTTTTGCAAAGTTTTAATTTAGCAGTTAGGGAGCCGACTCAGTGTAAGGGTCTGCTTTCCAAGTCAGAGGACCCTTGTGAGAAGCCAAGCAGGGTGTTGGATTTCCGTAACCCCAGTACTGGGAGGGGAGGGAGAAGGTGGACAAATCTCTAGAGATCTCTGCCCTGCCCCCAAGTCTCATCCAAATGGGTTTAGTGAAGATCTTGTCTGTCTGTGTTTCTTTCTTTTTCTTTCTTTCTTTCTTTCTTTCTTTCTTTCTTTCTTTCTTTCTTTCTTCCTTCCTTCCTTCCTTTCTTTCTTTTTCTTTTCTTTCTCCCTCTCTCTCTCTCCCTCCTCACTTCCCTCCCTCCTTCTCTCCTCCCTTTCAATTTGTGACAAGGCAATAGAAATATAATTGATACTGATCTCTGACCTTCAGGAATGACCATATTCACATACACCATGAAGATAGTCAGTCAGATAGACAGACATGTGCATACACACATACACACACGCACACACAAACACACACATGCTTTAAATCATAATTTCTTCTAGAAGAAAAGAAGAGGTAAAAATCAATCAGTAAACCCATGTAGGCGAAACAGGAGGGCCTAAGTTTCTTCCCTATGAAGCTAAAAGTAACTCACGGAGGTACGGGGACCAAATGATACAGTGTGATGAGCCGTGGTCTAGCCAGTTGCTGGAACTAGAAAAGGGACGGTCTCCTGCATTTCTGTTTGAATGCTTCAGTTATGTTAAAGAAGACCAAAGGCCTGGAACTGCTGTTTTCACTTTGTGATTCAGGCCTGTTTTGTAGGAATGTGCAGCCTTTTCACGTTCAGTGACCACAGCACACTGGCCATCCCCACTTCCCACCCACAAACCCAACACTGATTACTGAGAGAGAGGCAGCACACCAGGGAATCAAGCTAAATGTCAGCATCCAATTCCACTTTGCCAATCGCTAATTGTTGGGCCTTTGGCAAGTGTTTGGTAGTAGAAGGAATCTCTTCTTCTCATCTGAAAAACACAGACTTGGCAGCAGGGTTTCATTGACTCCTACTTCGCTAAGCTCAGAGATAATTAAATTAATTTTTTTCATATGTTGCTTCTTGCCTTTGAACAAGACACAATTCCAGGTGAGAAAAAAAACTACCATGGAAAAAAATAAGCCAGTTATTCCAATAGAATACTTACAGTAAGTTCATTCCTACAGTCCATAAGATGAAACAGCCCTTTGCCTTTATAGGAAAATTCTAGATGGTTAGGTAATGGTGTACATTATACCAGCCATAGCAAAAGTAACACATACAGTATTAAAGATTACAGCTGCTCATCTGCAGATTTTTCTTATGGCTTCCTATTGAAGCCCATCTCGCTTACTCTCGCTTACTTCCTGACTGAAGTCTGACCCTTACTCATCACTTAATATATTGACCCAAGACTGAAGCAGACCAGCCTCTGTCATGCATAGCCGAGCAATCAGTGTGTGTACCATGCACACTGCCATCCAGCCTTTGGGGGCTGCAGAACCCCCATAAATGCTCTGACACCACCAGAATAGATACATTTGAATTCCATGGTCCTGGAAACAGAGGAAGCGAGCCAGGGAGCTAACAGTGCTCTAACTTCCAGAAAGTCTCTGTCCCCATTTAGAGTAGACCAGCGAATTCCACTTGGAGACAGGAAGGAGTTGAGGAAAGGAGTATATCGCAATTTGAAAATCAATTCTGCTAGTTACCCTTCAACCCTCAGTAGTACCCAGTAGACTGGGGTCAAATGGGTATTTGTGGATGTTTTTCTGAATGCTAATAGGTAGGATTATCATAGTATTACAATATTATTTTTTAGGTTTCATAATAATCACATTGGCCTCCGAAAAGTAGAAGGTTCACAATTTCAAACACCCCGAGGTAAAAATTGATCATAAGGTTGTACATAATCTTACAGTACTGATTTGGTCTAAAGATACTGGCAACGGTAAAGCCCAAGGAAAGGTTACTTAGCTCCAGAGCAAACTTTATAATGCATTGAAAACTGATAGAACACATAGGAAAGTGGCAGAAAACTCCGTCGTGAATTAAAGACCACTGGGACAGTTCCAATCACCGTCAGCGTATGTGATTATTTCCTCACTACGTAAATGAAATAATTCCAGCAACTTGGTCTTCTGAAATGAGATTCCCTGCTCAGAATTCACTGTGGCTTAGGTCACGACGCATTTCAATGCATTTAAAGCGCAGCTTAAAAGAAAACCAAGTTCTTGTTAGAATTTAAAGCACAAGGATCCATTTCTGCCCAGCAGTCTTGCTGCCCTGCATTCCCTGAAGTGTATCCCATCTGCTTTGGGGAGCTCTCATTGCAATATGCAGTGATTGCAGGATAAGCGCACCACTTTGCTGTCAATACTTTCCTATTAGCCTCCTGGATCCATACATCATCATCTTGCTGGCCTGCAGTTTGCTTATCTTTGTCTCCGAGGCTGCCTTTGATTTATCTAACACCCAAGCTAATGAGGCATGGAGCCCAGGGTGGCTCCAAGGATAATGCACTTCTGTATAAAAATGCTTAAGGAAGGATCAAGTGATAATCCATTCTAGACTAAAAGGCCTAGCCCTTCAACAAATGTTGTATTTCTTAATCGCTAAACTAAGACCATAATAGTCTCCCCCTTAAGCTACTGCCATCCGTAAAACTGTACACCCTAACTACACACAATTCACCAAAAGAACAGAAATTGGATTTTAATTTGTGCTTCAAAAAAAGCCAAAAAATACTTTCTATCTTAGCAACAGTTATCACCATTATTTGACAGCATTCTTATGCAAGAATAAGTTAGCTTTAATATTTAATTTACAGTAATAGTTTTATATTCCCATTCTGGGACCTCTGTTTTTCCAAAGACAAAAATAACAGAAGCTGCAATGTTACTGTGGCGTGGATGAATCAAGCCAGCTATTTCAATAATGGAGGTAATTACAAAGTGTACATATCTGAAATTTACCAAGTGGTTAAGGTTGTTTAATTAACATAAAAATTTCAATATCATCAGCCAGTGTGTTAGTATCACAAAGGCAGCGTTAAAAATATATTTTAAAATAATAATGACTTTTGTTGCTTAAAGTATACACATTTTAGCCATAGAAACACTTTTCATTGGTACACAATGGCTTTTACATTCCTAACTACATAGATAATGCAGCCTAAAGAGGCAAGAGGTTTAATTTGGTCAATATAAATAATCAACTTCAAAATTTAAGACTCAAATATTTCTTGTAAAAATAATGCTTACATGGGATAGCACAGAGATAATTCCCATATCTCTACTCCCTCTATTTATTTTTTCAACTTAAGAAACTTAAATCCTTGTTGTTGTGGTTTTCATCAAGTGTTTTGCTTCTTCTACTAGTCATTTTCAACGATAAATAAGATGTAAATATTCTTCCCATTATGGATCTTTTTCAATTGTAAACTAAAAACTATTCTATTTGAAAGCAAATATGAAAAGAAGGAAGAAGGGAGAAGAAGGCAGGAGAAGGGAAGGAAGGAAAGGAAGGGGGTAAGGAGAGAAGGGAAAAATGAAAAGAATAAAGGAGAGAAGGGAGGGGATGGGAGGGGGCAGAATGAAGCCATTCTGCAAACAGAGAGCAACTAAAGTCCCCAGAGAGGAAAGGTTGATGTGGTACCTTGATGCCACGTGAAAATCCTCCATCCACTGCTTCACTCTATGCCCCTGAGGACCCGACCAGGGTAATAAGTCCTTTTATTGGTCACTAACCAACATTATTGAGAACCAGGGTGGAATTTAATGATGTGACATTATTAGGAATTGTTATTGAGATGGAAATGATCTTTGGTTGGTTTATTTAAGTCACATAAAGAACCTAGTTTAGAATGAAAATTACTTATTGATTATTAGAGCAATTAACTGAATAAATTTTAGTGCTGGTATTAACATTTTCTCAAAGTCTGAAACTGTTGCTTCTGGAACTCAGCAGCACACTTAATTGGTCTGGGACTCAACGGTTATCTCCTTTGGAAGATTTACCCTTAAAGGAAAACAAAACAAAACAACAACAAACAAAACGAAGAAACTCATCAGCAAACTCACTTAAGAATACCTGGAGTTTTCCTTTTTGGCTTTTAGTGAAGGTGGGGTATGCCAGAGTAAGACAGAAGAGCATAAATTTAACTGGATACTTTGGGAATAGACTATTCTGTTTGTTTTTGTAAAAATACTTTAAAAGTCAGTTAAACTGACTCTGTTTCCTCCCTTCTTTCCTACTGCTGATGAGTATCGGTCAATCATTTATCATGCCATTTTTCTATTGCGATTCTCTTTCATTCCTCATTTTAAAGATACGATCAGGTCCTAGAAGAAGACCTTCATCTGAGCATATCCTTCTATGACTCCCAGGAAGTGCTGAGGATGTGCACCAATAGCCACACAAAGGAGAAGAATGGAGCTGGTGAGATGCACAGTTCAACATCCAATCTTTGAAACTTGCTTGGAATATTCTAAAGTCATAAGCAAAGTTGCTTTCTATTTCATTGCAATTGGCCTTTTCCCAGGGCTCCTCTCCACCATGGTGCGATGCTGAATACCTTTCAAAGGGAATTGTTAGTTGGTCTGATTTGTTAACCAGTGTTATTACTGTATAGTCCTAATGATACACAAACACCAGAGTGTATAACTTGAGCCACATTATTGTACTAGTTTCTTGATGCTACCCTAGCAAAGGGGCTTTAAAAGAATAGGAAGTTTCTGTAAACTCTTGGGGATTGAACATTCAAAATTAAACTCTGTGCTGCCTCAGAGTTCTAGGGAAGAATCTACACTTCTTACCTTCTAAAATTAATGCAGCTCCCCCTCCAGTTCAGAGATACATCTTTCCAATTTCTGTGTCTTTCTCCAGATGGTATGTGGTCTCTTTTTTGTGTCTGTCTCTCTTTGTCTATCTGTCTGTCTCTTCCTCCCTCTAACCTCTGTATGTGTGTGTGTGTGTTTCCTTCTTAGAGCACCAGTGGTTAAATTCAGGGACAATTCAAGTGTAATACAACTTCACATTGACTTGATTACATATAAAAAGATTTTGTTTTCAAGTAAATTCACATCCACGAGTATTAGAAATTAGGATTTGATCATATTTGATCACATCTCTTTAAAGGGCATGATTTAATTCACTGTATGTATCCTATAAGTCATAGCTGTTTTTCACCTGTTTCTTTTTTTCTGTTTCTTTTTTAAATTTATTTATTTATTAAAAATTTCCACCTCCTCTCCTCCTCCCATTTCTCTCCCACTCTCCCCCGTCCTCCTTCCCCTCCCTCTCCAGTCCTAAGAGAATTCAGGTTGCCCTGCCTTGTGGGAAGTCCAAGGCCCTCCCCCCTCCATTCAGGTCTAGGAAGGTGTGCATCCAAAGAGACTAGGCTCCCAAAAAGCCAGTACATGTAGTAAAATCAAAACCCAGTGCCATTATCATTGGCTTCTCAGTCAGCCCTCATTGTGAGATTTTTGTATATCTATGTAAAAATCTCGAACCACAAATGACAGAAGGTATTCAGCATTTGTCTTTCTGCAGTTGCTGTGATTATCTCAGGCTGCACTCTATAGCATAACTGCATTCTTCTTTGTGACCAGAGAGACTTCCATTATGTCTGCATCCACACATGATGCAGAAGGAGAACAAAGGTGACCAACAGGGCAAAGAAGAGGCAAGGAAGGTTGGGAGTGTGTGGAAATGTCATCAATTTATATATACATATAAGTGTGTGTGTTTGTGTGTGTGTGTCTGTGTGTGTATACATACATATATATATAATGGATTATTTTTCTATTTATTAAACAATTGACAAATACAATATAATATTTTAATTAGACTTAGCTCTTGTTTGAGTTATTGTTAGTGAAAATGACCATTTAAAAATTATATTTCACAGGCATTTGTAAAGAATTTTTGCCCGTTTCTGTCCTTAGCATTTTTGTGTGAGAAATGTTGTGACAGGGATGGTATTTTTTGCCTTCTAATAATTTGGGAGGATCTTTTCTATATTATATGTATTAAGATTCATCTGCCATAATTTTGGTATTTTATCTACAACTTACCTTCTTTTCTTTTAACTAGAGAGCTTTTATATTAATTCTTCCTCCTTATTTTATTTAATTAAGACAGTATTAGATAACATAAGCTAGCTCCAAATTCCAACCTGCTACATAACCTAAGATGACCTTGAACTCCTGACCCTTCTATCTCAACCTTCCAAGAGCTAGGATTACAGGCGTGTACTGCTATAATAAGCTTTCTGCTTTAAATTTAACTAATCAAAATTATCGTCCCATTTCTTTAGACTTCTCTTTTTAGGTCAAATTTTAAGAGTTATTCTATAACATAAGATTAGGTAAGAGTGTTTAGTGCTGATTATGTATTTTTAAACATAATCATTATCACTGTTTTCTTCACAATTATTATTTCACAAGTTCACATTTAATAATCATATGTGATTATTTTTACCCCAAAGTCCCCATTCTGCCTAAGTCTGGTAAGAAATGTCATTCTTTCTCCCTGTGTAAGAAAAGTCGTGTGCCAGACTAGAGAAAGATGTCAGTGTTGCTGCTGCAGGGCCTCCCTGATGCTCAGGGTGTGTGGCCCCCATTAAGCAATATGAGCAAAACCCCATCATCTCTGTACTGTATGCCTCATGCTTTCTGTGTTTCCTTATTATTAAGTTATGGAACATTGTACCTGTCTCTGATGCTTCAGTGATTTTGCCCATAATGCAGCTATGCTTTGATAAACTCTTTCAATGGGGAAGAGGGCAATAAGGTGTTTATACAAAGGAAGACAGCAAATCAGAAGCCATCAGCCCAGTCCCTCTGCATGTGGAGGCTACTGCATTAGCTGATGATAGCATCAACGTTTCCACTGGAGTAGATATAAGGAATAAATGAAATGATTCATGTACAGTAAGTAAATGAGTCCCATAAGGGCTATAGGAGTCACTGTTGGTGAGAGTGATGTCATTAACCTCTTATAAAGTCTGGAATAACTTTTACTTTGAAAGGTTTTCAGGATCTGTTAAATTTGGGCCAATTTTATGCTTAACTCACTGTACTAGTCCTGCCTCGTTGGAGGGTTAGCTCTCAAAGAAACCCCCAATAAATGGCCAACTGAGGTACGTACTAATATATATATATCAAAGCAGATGCCAAGCAGCTCTCCCAGCATCCCTCAGTACCTGTGGCTCCTCCCAGCACTTCTCACCCTGCCCCTTCCCATAAGTCTCTCCAGTCCAGGGTCTGGGCTTCCCTTCCCTATATTCCTATATTACTCTGAGGTTTTGACTATCCTCCCTCTTGGGCTCTTGGTCCATGTGCTCTTTCAGCCTCTTGGTCCACAGCTCCTCCCTTGCCTGCCTCTCCTCTTTCTCTTTCACTCCCCCTTCTCTCTCCTTTCATGACCTGGTTGAATCTGGACCCTCCCAGATGCCTCTGACTTTAGTCTCCCTTATAGCCACACTAAAACCTCCTCATCCATACCTCGGAGCAGCCATGTCTTCATTTTCATTTGACTATATGGACTCTTGTCGTTTAACTTAAAAAATATGGATTTCTATGAAGTAGCCAAATGAGAACCTTATGATAAGAATAATTTCTGTTAATGTCCTTTTTGGGGTACAGCTACTAATATGATCACCTATAGGCTGGTGAAAAGAGAAATGAGACATTTATTAGTAAATGGCCTAAAAATTTGAAAACATCACGTAGGTATACTTGAATGATTAGAACTATTTCATTTTGTATTTGTTAGTGTCTCACAGCAACAGGCTCTGTGTTTTCACACTGAGAATAAGCTGTGATGTAGATGACAGTATGCTCCTACCTCATGCGTTTTTAACTTTGAAGAATTGAACTGCAATATTGAGCCAAACTACTTATCTTCTCAGAGATTAACAGCAAAAAATAGGCAGACCTGGTGGAGAATATAAACTACTACATTCACTGCAGCATATACAAATTCTTAATTTTAATGGTGCTTTCATCTGAGTCAGCAAAAACCACGTGTGCTTTGTTCTCCAAGCCAATGTGAGCATATTAGGTCAATAGCAGACAATTGAGCGACCGTCACTCTCCTGTAACAGCATCCATCAGGGGAGGGGGGGCTAAGGCTGTAATTACACACTTCCATAGCACTTATCTAGAGCTCTAAAACCATAGTTAGTTAGTGTAAAACACATACACAGAGTCAGATGTGGGCAGTACTTACTTTTTTACCTCATTAACCAACAAGATTCATTGCTTTTCACAGTACTTTGGGTCAAAAATAATCTTAGATCATGCTAGCATTCCTTAAATGTTACTCACTGTATCACAAAAAAATCAACAAAATAATTTTGTGATTCTCTGTGTGTGTGTGTGTGTGTGTGTTTAACCATAATAAATGCACAGCCCTTCTATTCCCTACAATCAAGGGGGGTTGGAGATATTTATATTTTTCTGTCTGCATAATAGCCTACATTAGATAAAAATTGTTCTGCGTTAATCATAATCATTGACATTATTAATTAAAACCCACATGTTTAGCAATTAGCCTGTAGGGTTTGTCCTCCTGCCAGGACAGGGAAGACTCCCTGGATAGAAGATGTCACACTGGCTAAGCTGATGCTGGGCTTGCTCCCAGACAAAAGGCCAAGTAGTGAGCAGCCAGTTGGCTAAAGCTGAGCAGTCAATCAAACTGTTTGCTGTGCTCGATGCACAGCAACAAACTGGGTACCACAGGGGCTCCCAAGGAAGCAGAAGACAGAGCTTCAAAGACCAGTGAGAGGAAAAGCCCATTGAGAAAAGGAAGTGAATAATAACACAACCAACAGAAATAATTACAAACTGTTGTTTCAGTGAGTATTTTGAATTGTGTAGTTGGTGAGTATTGCAAACACAACTGTTAGTGGATCAATGGGATGGCTTAGCAGGTGGAGGAGCTTCCTGTGTAGGTACAGAGACCTGAATTCAATCCAAGGAACTTATACAAAGGTGGTAGGAGAGACCTGAGTCCACAAAGTTATCCTTTGATCTGCACACACACACACACACACACACACACACACACACACACACACACACACACGACCGATATATAGAATACAAATTTTAAATACTCTTTCTCAATTATTTTGTGTTTTTACAACTGAAATATTAAGGATTGGGGGCTACCTTTTATGAGTGCTGCTGGCTGGCTGCCTGGCATCATGCCTCTCTTCCTGCTTCTGTTCAGCCTCCTTGGCTGTGACCCCTGTGGCTCACTAAAGGATGAATCTATCTTCAGCTCGAGGAGGTTGGAATAAGGCTTAGGACTCAATGAGCACTCAGGTTCCAGGGATAACCCTATTAGTTTGCTTGTGGTGGAGAAGGACTAAGTTGGGCTAACAGGCAGGGAAAGGTTTTTATTCTATGCGGAGAACAGAAAATCTCATCTAATCTCATATTAAATGGAAACTTGTGTCCAGTTGCTACTGGCTGCCTTCCTGCGATTACGAGGAAAGCCAGCCTGGGGAAGAGGCTGATACATACAGGTGGCATAGGGTCATTAATGCCAAAGGTTCATGCTGCAGACTGATTGTCAAGCATCCACACCCTAAGGTGACCTGTCATGAGTTTCGGCAGATTTGTAGCTCTTAAAAGCCAGCTAGAGTTTGGGATCTCTGGATGGATCCCTGCATCCGCACTACCACCAAAGTCAACTACATGCAGCTTTATGCATTTTAGTCTATTGCATACCCATTTGTGTCTGGAAGCCCCTGTCCTTGCTGAGGCCTCCCCATCTAATGAAGAAAGCTAAACACATGGACTTTCAGTCTTTAGATTCACTTTATCCCATATACAGACTTACAAATCGCTTTACCTACCTCTTTAATATTTCACAAGTATTAAAAACTTATTAGTCAAAAATATATCAGATTTCTTTTAGATAGATGCCACTGATAAGTAATCTCCATAAATTTTGGATTAAAAGCAAACGTGATGTGTCCTGCAACTACAAGGCTCCTTGACTTGTGAAGGAAGTGCACCTGAAGCTCAGTGGCCAGCTGACTTTGTATCACACACTCATGAGAATGGCAGAACTGCAGTTAAAGGTGGATTTGAACTGGCATCTCTAAAAAGGAAAACCTTCAACCTCTCTGATCTCTTCTTTCTTTTCAAAGTCAAATGCATCATGCGTAGCCATGCACAGGCTGAAATGTTTGTTTTATTCAAAGCTCAGAAAGGCATCCCAAGGCTGACATGCTCACCAGGGAGGAAGCCAGCCTGCTGGCTGGTCCACTCACCTGCATAAGCCCAGGGTCTCCAGGCAGGAACTCATGGTTGACTTCTTCTCTCTGTGGGTCTAGAACTCCTACAAAGCCTGACCTGTTCTCCTCCTCTGTCTCCTCCTCTTCCCTGTTTCTCCTCTTCTATCTCTTTTTGTTTTCTTTTTCTTTTTTGAGGCAGGGTCTCACTATGCAGCCTGGCCTGGAATTCATGGTACACAGGCCAGGCTGACCTCAAACTCACAGAGACCTCCCTACCTCTGCCTGCACCGCGGCACCCAACAACTTAACTTCTCTAGTTACAAGTCTTTGACAGACATAATTTTTCAACACCATAGATTGGTATTATTTACTCTGAGTCCGTGGGTAAACTGGCATCTCCAGGTGTTTTTCTGCATTCTTGCTCTATGCAAACACACCTGTATGCATCTAAAGCTGTGGTTCAATTACTTAATTAAAGTGGAAATGTTTCTTTCACATTAGGAAAAAAAGTTTTCTATGTGAATTATGAGGTATTTCTATCACTTTGTATCCATTTTCCTGAGTAACTTGGAAGACCATGTTATCAGCCCATGTCTTTAGAAGTAAACCTTGCTATTTATTACCTTTATTAATTACCTCTGTCTTTGACTTGGTTAGGGCTTCTACTGCTTTGGTAAAATGCCATAACTAAAAGCAACTTTGGAAAGATAGGATTTATTTAATCTTACCGACTGCAGTCCATCAGGTAAGAGTGTCAGGACAGGCAGGTGGGAACCAGAGCCAATCTGGACATGGAGGGATGGTGCTCCTCCCATAGCTTGCTCATTCTGCTTTCCTACAAGCACCCAGGACCACCAGTCAATGGGCAGCACTCTCTTCACTGAGTGTACCTTCCCACGTCAATCACCAATCAAGAAAATGAGCCACAGGCTTGTCCATGGGCCAGTCTGGTGGGGGTATTTTCTCTATTGAGATTCCCCCCTTGCAAAACGACCATGGTCCGTGTCAAGTTGGCATAAAACTAACCAGCACAATCTGTAAAGGCTTCTGATCATTAATGTGTCACATATCTTTTCTTGGGCTGGGTATTGGAAATATGTCAAATGCTGACAGTAGTCCTGATTTTATAATGTTTAAGGTTTACTGGGGACAACAAACCAAAAAATCAGATGGTTAGAGGATATGTCTGCTCTACTGAACACCGAGATAGGCAGATGGATGGTGTTTGGAGAACACTGAGAGAGAAACTTAGTCAGGAAGACATTTGAAGAGGTTACAAGGAAAGGAGAAGGAGAAGAGTGCACTGGGAGATGAAGATCAGCGGCAGGAGGGAGAGTCTTCTTTGAGGGAATGATGAAAAACAGAGACTGTCCCCTTAGCCCCAACTCCAGGACCAATACCCAGCTACCGCTGACTCCCCCCCCCCCCCCCCCCACGCTTCATGTCTAAACTGTCGGCAGCCATATAGCTCTGTCTTCAAAATCTTGTTAGACTTTTACAATGTTTCACGTCCACTGCCATGATCCTGGTGAAGGCCACCAACATTTTTCACTTGAATTGTTGCAACTCCTCTCACTGATTTCAAATCTTCTTCTCAAGGGTCCTTACTCTAGTTTCTTACCATTCAGGAGCAAGACTTCACTAAAATGCAAGGCTAAGTCTACGTAGTTCAGTGGTAGAGCAATTGCCTGGATTATGTGAGTTCCTGAATTTGACCTCTACCACCACCAAAAAGCAAAACAAAGAAAAATAAATCACAACTTGTAAATATGCTCATGAATTTCCTTCTTGAAGCACACCAAGGACTTCCAATGTCACCCATGGGAAACTCTGGTGTCCTGCAGACACCAACTCAAGGATCTGTCAGTTATCAGCAGCTGTATCACTTGCTACCCACTCTTGCTTCTTCTTCCCGAATCACAGTTGCCTCTTCATTGTTCTAGGACACTCTAAACGTGCTTTCTCTTTGGCCTCGGCACCTGTTGGTCTTCACTGTACAGTACTGTTTCTCCCATGACTCCCTGCTCCACCTCCTTCATCTCTTTCCTTCAGACACATATGTTGAAAAAATTGCTAGTGTTCATGGGTAACTGCAATCCTTAGGCACCGGGTGTTCTACTCCACATTCATCTTAGTTTTGCTCCGTGACTTTTCACCAACTGAATTAGTTATGTTTCATTTTGTTAAGGCCTTTCTTCTTGTCGTGTGGTCCCAACATAACCCTAGAATGTGAGCTCCATGATGTCAAGGATTTTTGTAAAAAGTCATCATTGTATCTTCAGGACCTGAAAATGTGCTTGGAACATAGTAGGCATCCTATTGAGATGGGGGATTTGATGGATAAGTAAAAATAAATTTTCATCAGTTTATCCAAAGGTGGGCATTCAAAAATAGTTGTTGAATGATTGGACACATTTTGAATTTTTTTCTCTTACCTAGTTCACTATGGTTAGGAGTATGAATGAATTCTGATGCAGGCACATTTTCTATTTGTCCCTTTTTATTATGAAGGGCCCTTCGTATTCTGGGCCAGAACTTATTTCTACTTACAGCTTGTTGAACCATAAACCTAAGAAACTACTCACTGGTTTTGAACATTCAGATAAATGGGTGAAAGTACAAGAATATGCAATTGAGGTGAGAAGAAAGTATGAGAAAATTCCATCAAGGCTTTCCCATCCTTGAGTGAGTCTTTGGAGTCTCTGCTGGCTCTATATTCCAAACTTAGGTCAAATCCTCTTTTTGACATCTCAGTGTGGACTCAACTCTCTCCCTAGAGAAAAATCCAGAAGGAAAGCACTGCAGAAGAAGACAGAACCCTCTTTGCAGTGTGATTTATAGAGAGTGTGCCTCAGAATCACTGGGTATGGAGTTGTGCATAGAAACTAGTTGCAAATATTTGTGGTTCTGGCCCCCAGGCTCCACATCAGAACCCAAGGGGTGAGGTAGACTACAATGAATTTTTTCTACTGTGTTAT